>NC_092872.1:430202785-430505285 GCF_028372415.1 Notamacropus eugenii
CTCCTCTGACTTACATGCAGCTTGGGTTCAAGGAGTCCCCAGGGTCTGCAAAAAATCTAAGCAGCTCACTGGAAGAGGAACTTGGAGGCCAGACAGTGGAAAAGGAAAAGTGCTGGCTTTTTTTCACGGGCCAGCTGGGCAGTACAGTGGATAGAGCACAGGACTTAGAGTTAGGAAGTTTGGATCCTACTCCAGATGTTTATGACCCTAGGCATATTACTTTTCCTCAGCCTCAGCTTCCTCAGCCATAAAATGTGGATAATGATAACACCTAAGGCACAGGTTTGTTCTAAGAATGAAACCAGGTTTTACATAGCACTGTACAAGTCTTGAAGGACTACATAAATGCTAACCACTTATGAAACTAGCTACACAAACACAGAGCTAGTGCATAATAAATTGAGTCAACAGACTCTGTCTTACAGCTTTGTGACTTGCTATCTGTGTGATCTTGGACAAGTCATTTATCTCCATGAGCCTCAGTTTTCTCATCAACAGAGTGGGAGGATTGGACCAGAGGAACAATAAGATCCTTTCCAGCTCCAAATCTCTAATTCTATAACTGCTTATATATCTCTGAGCCACCTCAGAGAACCTCAAGCCCTCCAGGGATAGCAGGAAAAATAGAGCCAGAATGCACAGTCATATTATCAAAGGTTAACCTGCTCCTTGGCCTCTTAAGCAGCCCTCCTACTAAACATTTGGGGGGCAGAAATAATCATTATCATGTGAGATGAGACTGGAGATAAGTAGATTATAATTATCTATACCCTCCTTACCTTACCCCTAGACACACAAAGGGCTAGGAGGGAGAGTAGACTGTGTTTTCATGAAAGTTCTGTCATCCAGAAGGCCTGGGTCCTGCCTTCCAACTCAAGAAGACTTGAGTTTGAATCCCATCTCAGACATTTATATTAGCAGAATATCCTTGAAAAAATTCCCTCATCTCTAGGTCTTAGTTTCCTCAACTATAAAATGAAGGTGGGTATTGGAAAGAATGTTAGAGGCACTAGGAGAAGACCTAGATTTGAATTTCATTTCTTCCACAAATTAGCTGTGTGACCTTATGCAACTTCCTTGATCTCTCTGGGCTTCAGTTTCCTTACTATTTTAAATAAAGAGGCTGGATTAGGTGATCTGCCCTGCCTCCTTCTAATTCTGAATCCTTGGGTGTTACAACTATATGATTTTCAAGAGTTTTTCCAGTTCTCACAGTCTTTGAGGCTGAATCCCTTCTAATTCTGGGATTCACTGAACATGGGTCAGCTCAGAGGAAGCAAGGAAGGGAGAGACAGAAAGTGGTCCCTGTGTGGGCTGGCAAGAGGAGGATAGAAAGGAAAGAGCAAGCTTCATTTACTCTCATGTGTATCTGCTTCCAGAACACACTCACCAAACCCTTCAACTGCATCAAACTGAAGATATTGACTAATTGGGGAAACCCCCACTTCACCTGCCTATACCGAGTTCGAGCTCATGGCACAGTGAGTCACCCACTGTCTGAGTGCTAGCCATGAGGCTAGTACTTATCTTCACAGAGAAATTAAAGTTTCTTTCCCCACTATATCCATCTCCAATTTTTTTCCTGTGTCAAGGGGGGAGGAGAGGAGAAGAAGCTGCTCCATGGGCCCCATCCCAATGGAAAAAAGGGGAAGATTGTGTCCCAATCAGTAGTAGGGAAAGAGGATATCCTGATCAATACTATGGATCATGTTACCACAATAGACTCATATCAGCATAGGGTGAGAAACAGAGACTCAGAAAGACCTACCTCTGACACATATTGGATGACTGATCTTAGGGGAGTCACTCTCAATCCTTCAGGCAACTCTCTAAGACTAGAAAATTAAAGAACTACTGTGAATTTTCATTAGATAAAGTTTCCTTACCAGAATTTCCCTTTACAAGTGAAATCCCAGGTCTGATTCCCCCACCCACCCCCTTTAAAGCATGGAAGGCTCTGTGATAGGATCATTTTCTAGTTGTGCAATGTTACTTAAACTCACTGGCCCACAGTTGCTTCACCTTTAAAATTGTGACAAGAATACTTGTACCACTTTCCTCACAGAGTTATGATAAGGAAAGGCTTTATAAACATGAAGGACCTATAGAAATGTAAGCTATTATTATGGACATGAAAGTTCTTCAGGATTCCCAAAGAGTAAAGAATTAAGTATAGGAACAAGACCAGTAGCCAGAGAAGAACGTAATCTCACATAGTCAACATTGTATAGAAATGAAGGCAAACATTTTATACACACACATACATATACAACCCACTATGTCAGACAATGATTGATGATGAACTAGAGTTAGATAATGATTTATGATGAACTAGAGTTTGGAATGCTCAATAGTAATTGTAGGGCCCTGGGCTACCCTTTCCCAAGCAACATTAGAGACTAGCTCAGGGTCCCCAGCTCACAGACTAACCATAACCCAGTCCCTCTCAGCAGCTTCCAAGTGCCTTGGTAGGGGGGTCAGGGTCAAGGCCCCTCCAGTCCCAGAGTTAAAGGTTAGCTTTTCTGAAGTAGAGGGCTAAAAGAATGTTGACCTTGGCTACCACCCAGCTTCTCAGGGCAAGGGCTGCCAAACAGAGTATTAAGAGTGTACCAGGGTATTAAGGGTACCAGTTAAATACACCAGTCTCACCTGTGGACATTCAACTACAGACAATAATCCCCTTGCTGGCTCCAGCCCTCTCAGTGTTTTCAGAATTAAAACAAATCTTCCTGTGGGACATAAGCATCTACAGATTCTGGACTGCCATTCATCCAGATGCAAAATGCATTATTTTTCTTTACCTGAAGAATGTTCCTGAGTCACCATCTATTGATGAGTTTTGAGGATTTTTGTTTTGGGCTTTTTTTTTTTTTTTTTTACAAATGGAGGCAGATTGCATTGAATTATTTATGTTCTCTCACCTAATTTTCCCTTCAGATTTCTGACATGCATTTATAAGCCACTAGGGGTTAGGGCCAGAGTTTGGAGCTCAGGATCAAAACATTAATCCAGGGTCAGGGTTCAGTCAATGTTTGAGTTCAAGACTCAGTTTATGATTAAGGATGAAATTTTTCTGGTTATGGAGCTACCTAGTCAACATGGGAATCTGACCTTGATGTCAGGAGCACTGGGTTATAACAACGAAAGAACAAAGGAAAAACTTTTGCTCATGGGCAACAGAGGAATCATTGAAGGCTTTTGAGTGGAGGACCAAAATCGCCAGATCTATGCATAAGGAAACACCTCATGCAAAAGGTTTGGGAACTTGGAAGACGGATGAGAATGGAGGTGAGAAGACCTTTCAGAAACCCAATCTCCTTTCCTCCTTGTCCACCCTATCCATACCTGCACCACAGATCTGACCAGGCCACTCTCATGCTCAAGATGCTCCCCCTGCTACAAGAATAAAATGCAAAGTTCTCCGTGATAAAGCCCTTCACAATGTGACATCAGCCTCAACTTCCAGGTTTATTACTTACTGCTCCCTCTCATCCATTTTATATTCTAGTCCAAATGGCCTTATTGCTGTCCCAATTCTATGCCTTTTGTAAAGGTTGGAATGGCCTCCCTCCTTCCATTGACCTTTGCAGAATCTCTAGTTGTGTTCAAAGCTTAACTCATGTTCCTACAGGAAGCATGTTCTGATCTCCCCAGCTGTTATTGCCTTCTCCGAAGAAATACTTATTCTTGATAGTCTATATACATCCCTATCTCCATTCCCCTTCCAGTAGGATGCAAGTTCACTGAGGGCAATGACTTCATTTTTGCTTTTATATCATGGCATGGGGCCTGGCACATTGTGGGCACTTGTAAATGCTTATTGAATAAATAAATGGGAAACTATTGTAATAAGAGCTCTTTCTGATTCAGACAAGGGTAGGTTGAAGAGTCCTTTTCCTCTAATCTTAAGAAAGTAGTAGAAGGTAGGAGAGAGGGAAAGATGGAAGAAGAGTATGAACATAAGATAGGAAGACCGTCATCCTGGGGTTACACCAGGGGCTCCCAGATGCTGTTGTTTGGAAAATTTCTAGGAAACTTGTCACCTCTCTGTCTCAGCCACAAACCTCTCTCCGAGTCTTTGTGCCAGCTAGTCCCTTCTGGCTCTAACATTCCATGATTTGATAATGATCCAGGGAATTTTTGAAGGTTAACTGCCTGCACTACCCAGGCTGCCCCATCTAGAAAATTCTCCACCATAAACCCTAGGCCCCCTCCTTTGGTACGCATGAAGTTCCCTCCACTCAGAGGTGACTTGGCACCAGTTGTCCCATGGCCCTCACAACCTTTCCTGCTAGATTCAGCCTACCTGATTTCCATCTATCCATGTATCATACTTTCCTGGTGCTCAAATGAGGCCCCTGGTACAAAGGGAGAAAGAGAACCGGGTTCCTCTGGTCACCTCCTGTATCATAATGCATAAAGCTGGCATCCTGCCAGCCATTCAACCTGGCACATGGGGTGTGGCGCCAGTACCTCAGGGACCTCTGCCAGTGTGGATTCCCTGCCTCTCTCTAGCTCTTAAGGAGTAACCAGAGCCAGGAAATCACTGCACTTTGTGGAAAGACACTCAGATAGACTCCTCAGACAGCTGGGGGTTGGGGAGAGGGAAAAGGGTGGGAACAGAACTAGAGAGAGAGAGAAAGCCTAGTCAAACCACAGGCCTAATCTGATCAAATCCCTTCTAGGCAGCCAGTCAGACATTATCCCCAGAGGGTAGGGAAAAGAAGGTAAGAAGGGTATAGTTAGGCCCCCAAAGCTTATGGTCAGAGGGACTAGCTAGGCTAGTAGCAGGTAATTGGAGTGGTGTCTCCAGAGGCCTGAGACCATGAGGTTAAGCAAAAATATCTCCCATTTCTATAGAATTTTGGGGTTTACATAGTGATTTGCTCATAACAGTCCTATGGAGTTGCTCCCATTTTAAAGAGGAGGGAACTGAGGCTCCACGTAGCTTCAGAGAACCGTCTGTAACATGTAGGGCTAATCCCTCTCATTTTCCTCAAGATATACTGCCTGTTTTCCAGACATGTTACCCTCTGCAGTTTTGCTTACAACCAGTTCTCTCTCCAGTCCAAATTTTAGGGCCATCAGACACTAGAACCTGAAGGGATCCCAAAGATCATGCAGTCTAACTCACCCATTTTAAAGACAGTGAAACTGAAATCCAGAGAAGGCAGGTGACTTACCCACAGTCATACAACAAGTAAAGTCAGAGGCAGGACTTTTAGAAACCAAGTCTCCTGATTCCCAATACAGTGATCTTTCTGCCATGTTATGGTATCTCACTCCTTTCTATCACTCTTGACCCAGATCAAGTGCTATATATAAATGAAACCTTCTAACTAACCCAACACACAGGGATCATGACCATCTTTGGATTCCTTCAAGCCCTGCTGTCTATACCACATGACTTAATGATAATGCCTCATTATTTCAGATGCACTGATCTCCCCACTAGACCAAAAACTCCCCAACAGGAGAGAACATGTCTTCTCCCATCTTCCACCAAAGCAGCCAGCACAAATCTACATACCTGGCACATATTTCATAGAGCATAATCTTCCTAACAATTCTTTCCAGCACTAGCTACACCTTCACTCATTCCCCTTGGCTCATTAATCAGGGTGGGGGAATTGGAACATACCTTGCTACCCTCTGCCACTTCCAGGTTCTTCCCCTACCTCCATCACTTAATAATTTCCCTTCCTTTGAGGTTCACACTATATCAAACACCCAATCAAAATCCTGGTAGCTTTTGTCCACAGACCCCTAAAGGGATGGAAAACCTGCAGCCTTGAGGACATATATGGCCTTCTAGATCCTTAAGCGAGGCCTTTTGACTGAGGCCACACTTAAGGATCTAGAAGGCTACATGTGATCTCTAGGTCACAGGTTCCCCACCCTTGCCTTAGGACATCTCCCTTCTTTCTTCTGGGTCACAATTTTTCTCTCCTCGTCAACTACTGCCCTCATTTTAGGGGACTTCAACATACATATCGACTTTACCCCCCAATAAGCTAATTACTCAAATCCTCAACCTATTCAGTTCCCATGAGCCACTCTTCCACCCTACCTCAGCCACAAAGACGGTTATACCCTTGATCTTGCTATCACCCACAAATGTACCACCTCCTTCTTCAAGAATGATGAAATCCCCTTATCTGACTATAATCTATTGGTTTTTCACCTCTCTCCTGTCTTCCCTCACAATTCTTTGTCCTCACCATGATCTCCAACTCTTGGCCCCCCAATTTCTTCCCAGGTCATCTCCCCTGCATTAGCCACTCTCTCTCTTCTTCTCCTATCTTGACCCTTTAGTGAACCAATTCAACTCTACCCTGTTTTCCCCCTTGAATCCCTAACATTTTCCTGATTATGCCAGACCAAGCCTCAGCCATGGATCACTCCCACCATTTGTCTTCTTCACTCCTACACACATGCTGCTAAATGAAGATGGAGAAAAACATGCAACCATTCTTACTGAGTCCACTCCAAATTTATGTTACATAACTTCAGGCAGGACCTCCCTGAAGGTAGGCAATCATACTATATCTCTCTTACCAATTCACTATCCCACTCTTCACAATGACTCTTCAAACCTTTTCATCCTTCCTCAAACCTCTCATGGCTCTCCCTCCCCTTACTCTCTTAGTAGAGAAACTTACTTCGTAGTTTACAAAAAAGAAAAAAAAAGCCCATTCACTGGGAGCTCCCTCTTCTCCCCTCTTCCTTCTCTCCCATCCCCCACATGCTTTGTGCCATTGTCTCCTCTTTCACTCCTATTCCACATAATGAAATGATCTTATGCACTGCCAAGACTAACCACTCTACATGTTCAAGTGATCTTATTCCATTCCTTTTCCAACAGATCACCCCTCTGTCATTTCCACTCCTTCATTTATTTTCATTCTCTCCCTGCTACTGCCTACAAACATGCCTATGTCTCCCCCATCTTGAAAAAAACTCTCACTTGATCTTCCTGTCTCTGCTATTATCTCTTTTGCCCTTTGCAGCTAAACCCCTGAGAAGGCTGTCTACAAAAGTGCCCTCCGCTTTCTCTCTTCTAATCTAACTTCTGACTTTATCATTCTGCAGAAACTGCTTTTTCCAAAGTTACTGCCGATCTAGTTGCTAACTCCAAATGTCTTTTCTCAGCCCTCATTCTCCTTGTCCTCTCTGTAGTCTTTGATGCTGTTGATCACTCTCTACTTGATATTCTTTTCTCTCTGAGTTTTCTAGATATCACTCTCTCCTGGTTCTTCTGCTGAATTCTAACAACTTTTTCTCTGTCTCCTCTGCTGAATTCTCATCCACATCATGCCTTTTAACTGGAGATGTCAACACTTCAGGGTTCTATCCTGGGTCCTCTTCTCTTTTCTATACTACTTCATTTGGTGAATTAACATCTATTTGATGATGGTGTTTCTCAAATCTACTTATTTATCTCTCTGCTGACCTCCAGATTCACATCTCCAATTGCCTTTCAGACATCTAGACCTGGATGTCCTGTGGACATCTTAACTCAACCTGTCCAAAACTGAACTCATCACTTTTCCCCAAAACCTTCTCCCCTTCCAATTTCCCTGTTACTGTTGAGGGCACCACCATCCTCCTAGTCTCCCAAACTCAAAACCTAGATGTCATCTTTGACTCCTCACTATCTTTCACCCTCTCATATCCAATCTGTTGTCAATTCCATCCTCACAACAACTCTCAAATACTCCTCCTCCTCTCCTCTCACACTGGCCCCAATTCAGCCCCTCATCACCTCACACCTGGATTAGTGCAATAGCCTGCTGGTGGATTCTGCCTGCTTCTTTCCCTATTTCAATCCATCCTTCAGTAAGCCACCAATGTGATTTTCCAAATTTGCAGGTCTGATCATATCACACACACACACACACACACACACACACACACACACACACACACACACACACACACACACTAAACCCCTGCAGCTCCTTATCACCTCCAAAATAAGATACAAAATGTTCTGCTTGTCAGTCAAAGCCGTTCAAAACCTAGCTGCCTTTTTCCTCCTTACACCTTACTTGCTGATATGTATTCTTTGATCCAACAACACTGACTTCCAGACTGTTCCATGAACAAGACACTCCATCTCTTGGCTGCAGGCATTTTCTCTGGCTGGCCCCAATGCCTTGACCATTATCCCTCCTGCCATCTGTCTACTGACCTCCCTGACTCCCTTGAAATCCCAGCTATAATCCTGCCTTTTACTGGATACCTTCCCCAATCCCTCTTAATTCCAGTGCCTTTCTCCTATTAATTATTCCCTATTTATCCTGTACATAGCTTGCTTTGTATGTACTTCTTTGCAGGTTGTCTCTCCCCATTAGATTCTAAATTCCTTGAGTGCAGGAATTATTTTTTGCTTCTTTTTGTATCCCCAATGTTTAGCACAGTGCCTGGCCCATAGAAGTTACTTAATAAATGTTTTTTGCCTATAGGATAAAATACAGATATCTTAACCTGTTGTTCCAGGTCCTCCACAATTGGGGTCCAACCCAGGTTTCTAACTTTACTATTCCCCCATACTTTATCGTACATTCCAGCCAGAACTGACACTACTTATCATTCTATTCTCATCCCAGTCTCTTCTGTCTCCATGCCTTCTCATCTTCCCTCATACCTGGAACATACTCTTTCCTTATTTCTACCAGGATATTTACCCTTCTATTTTCTAAGTCCCCCTCAGATGCCACATCCTCCAAGAATCCTTCCCTGATCTCCCAGCCTAGTGGGGAATCACCAAATTTTCTTAGAGCCCTTTGTCTAGATTCATCTATTGCCTATATTACACCATAACTTATTTGTATACATGTCATATCCTTGTTAGTAGACTAGAAACTTCTTGAGAGCAGGGATTGTACATTTTTTTCTTTTTCCATTTTGCATCCCCAGTACTGGGCACGGTTACCTAAACTTAGTAGGCATTCAATAAATACTTATTGAATTGAATTAGATATATACCTATAGTTCCATCAATTGGTTTATTTTCTGGGGAGCAGCTAGGGATCAGTAAAAAAGGTCTGATCACCAGCAGCAAAGCCATAGAGAAGACGAAACCCTAAGGCAGTGCACCATGCAGTCCCACATGATACTGAGTCTGGAGAAGAAAGAAATCAAGGAAAGTCAGGAGTGGCTCAAGGGGAACTTAATACCCTTGGGTTCATTAAAAGTAGCAGTGTGCTGAAGCCTAATTAGCTCCGCAGAGGGCCAACTGTTAAGTTTTCAGTGTGAACACTTACACCTCAGAAACAGGAAAATCCTACAAATCAGGGCATGGTTCATTGTTAATGCTGATCGTCTACAAATAGCTGGTAGAGCTCTAGATTAGGAATCAGGAAGACCTGAGTTCAAATCCAGCCTCTGACACTTACTAGCTGTATGACCCTTCTGTTTTCCTAGTTTCCTCAGTTTCCTCAGCTGTAAAATGAGGATAATAATTGCATCTACCCCTCAAAGTTGCTATGAGAATCATATGAGATAACATTTGTTTAAAATAAACTTTTAACACAGTGCCTGGCACATAGGAAGCACTACATAAATGCTTATTCCTTTCCTTCTCCTTTTCCCTTGTCTGGACTTAGGAAATGAGTAGAGAAAATGTGGATAATGCATATTAAATTTTAAAATATGTCATGAGCACAATTTTTCTTCCAGAGAGTTGGTTGTTAAACTTTTACTAGCACACCTCTGACTAAAACAGAGAGAAGGAAACACTCAAGGAGGCAGAATTAACCTTTGCTTGGCTGAAGCTGAACGGGAGGCTGCCTACATGGCATGATGTGGAGGGCTTAGAGCAAGTCCCACTATGAACAATCAGTGCCTGAAATTTCATCACTAGAATTTCATTCCTTCTGGATCCCCTGGATCAAATTCTGCATCAAATTCATTCATTAGGACCTTATTGAAATGCAAACCCCCCCAAAAAAATTCAGATAATATTTGATATAGTGTGACAAAAAAGTCTGATCCTAGAATTTG
Organism: Notamacropus eugenii; assembly: GCF_028372415.1. Classification (NCBI taxonomy): domain Eukaryota; kingdom Metazoa; phylum Chordata; class Mammalia; order Diprotodontia; family Macropodidae; genus Notamacropus; species Notamacropus eugenii. The sequence continues at coordinate 430,212,794 of NC_092872.1, forward strand.
GGGCAGAAGAAGACCAACAAAGACCTTGGGATGCTTTAAAGTTTTTGGGAAGGTTACTGTCACATGAAAAAAACCATCGCATCCTGACCACAACTTCCTAAGTCCTGGACACCTACAGAATTCCTCTCTCACCTAACAAATAAGAAATCTTATCAATAAATACATCATCAACTATAAATGTAAAAAGAGCCAGGGTGGAAAGGCAGGAGATCTATTTCTATCTAGCTCCATCACCAATCTGCTGTGTGACCCTGAGTGAATTTCTTCACCTCTCTGGAGATTAAATGCCTCCTCTAAAAAGGAGAGTGATGGTGTTACAGCAAGATAATTGCTAAGGCCTTTACGACTCTGGTGTTTTAAGCCTAAATCTGTAACGTGAAGTTTAGGGCTAGTGAATTCAAAGGACATGAGGTGACTGGTCTCGTTCCTGGAGTCTGAGTGACCCCTAGTGGGAGGGACAGAAATCACCAGTGATAAAATGAATTATTGTTACACCCACCACATACACAAACATAGGGATTAAATCAGTATTTGGAACCTAAAGCCATGTTGGGACAACGTCTCATTGTCTCCTGGTGGACAAGATTACCACAAGGTCAGAATACTAGAATGGTGTAAGAGATGAAAAATAGCTGGGGACTAGAAGCCAGGAGACTTGAAGTCTAGTCTCAAATCAGCTACTGACTCATTTGAGTGACTTTGGACAAATCTTCTTCCTTCTGGGGTTCAGGTTCCTCATTGCAGAAATGAGGAAATTGAACTAAATGATCTCTAAGGGTCTTCCTACTTTCAGACATACTGCATTCCAAGCTCCAACATTCTCTGATTCTTGCTGCTACTGTTTGCCTTTTGTTCTCTAAGAGGACTGTGACCTCAGGTGACATGCAAGTGAATTGGATTTTAGTGAGGCAGGGCTGTGCAAAGTCACAACCTCACTTTCACCTCCAGAGTCATCTGGGTCCAGCTGCCAGATATGTATCAAGACATCTCTCTGGTTCTTATCTTTCTCAGGAACATTGTGGACACACAATACACTCCAAGGATCATTAATCAAATGAAGTGTATTGGGAACTGGCAAGCAGGCTCCCCAGCCTAAGGAGTTCTGTTGGTGGCATTCTGAACAAAGTGTGAGTCCCCATTATAAAGGAGTGAAAAATGAATCATTCTAGGAGTAAACAAACAGACAAAAATGGATAAAAAACAGATCCCAGACTGCCCTCCCTCCCCTGAAAATAGGTTCCAAGAGAGATACTGAATAAGAATTATGAGTGAGTTTGAGGAGACAAGAGAGTTACCCTGAGGGCTAAAGAGACTGCAATTATTTATTAGATGAGAAGTCTCACCCTGGTAAATGTCCCATTGCCAGGAGCATCAGTAGTTGTGGTCATTCCTGTCTCAATTTAGCAGCTGGGAAGGGAAGCTGGCTTTGAAGGGGATCCCACAGTAAGTTCCAGCACCAGAACCAGCTCAGCACAAAGGCTATGCCTTCATCACTAATGCTTTGCACAGTCTGGGTCTTCAAAGCATCACTTCCAATGTGAACCTTGTTTCTGCCTGCTCAGTCTCTTGTCCAAGGGAAGACAGGTAGGTAGCCAAGCAGATATCTCACCATCCAGGATACCAGCAGAAGCTGGGCACGGACCAGTGCCTGACACTGTACATGCAGAATAAAGTCCAAATGGGTACACAATCTAGGTATAAAAGCTGATATTATAACAAATTAGGGGAGCGAGGAATATTTATTTGTCAGATATATGAAGAATGAATGAATTTATGACCAAATAAGAGATAGAGAACACCATGAAATGCAAAATGGATAACTTTGATTACATTAAATTGAAAAGTTTTTGCACAAACAAAGCCAATGCAACCAAGATTAAGAGGGAAGCAGAAAACTGGGAAAGAATTTTTATAACTAGTGTCTGTGATAAAGGCCTCATTTCTAAAAATATAGAGAACTGAGTCAAATTTACAAGAATATAAGTCATTCACCAAATGGTAAATGGTCAAAGTATATGAACAGGAAGTTTTCAAAGAAAGAAATCAAAGCTATTTACAGTCATAGGAAAAAAAATGCTCTAAATCACTATTGATTAGAGATATCACTTGTAGGGTTGTATCCCAAAGAGACCATAAAAATGGGGAAAGGATTCACATGCACAAAAATATTTATAGCAGCTCTTTTTGTGGTAGCCAAGAGCTGGAAATCAAGGGAATGCCCATCAATTGGGGAATGGCTGAGCAAGTTGTGGTATATGAATGTAATGGAATACTATTAGATGATAAGAAATGATGAATGGCAGACTTCAGAATTACCTGAATAGACTTATATGAACTGATGCTGAGTGAAGTGAGCAGAGACAGGAGGACATTATATACAGTAACAGCCACAGTGTGTGAGGACTGTTTTTAATAAACTTTGCCTTTCACAGCAAGGCAAGGACCTAAAACATTTCCAAAGAACTAATGAGGCAAAATGTCATCCACATCCAGAGAAAGAACTACAGAATCAGAATGCAGAATGAAGCACAGTATTTCTCTTTTGTTATATTTGGTTTTGTTTAGTTTTACTCATGCTTTCTCCCATTCGTTTTAATTCTTCTATGTAACATGACTAGTGTGAAAATGTGCTTAATAAGAATGCATGTGTAGAGCCCATATAAGATTGAGTGCCATCTTGGGGAGGGATGGAGGAGGTAGGGGGGTAGAACTTATGGAAGTGAATGTAATAAATAAATAGGAAAATAAATAAATAGGAAATAGGAAAATAAATAAATTTTGGGGAAAAACAAATAGAAAGGAAGTCCCTTACTATAAAAAAAAATAAAAATAAATAAAAAGGGAACTTTGGAAATTGGACAAATAAAGAAAGATTAATGGGGGGGGCGGTGAAGATCATATACTCACCACCAGCAGGCTCTATACAAATTGTCAAAGTCATTTTCTCAGCTATACATACAATAAGTATCCTCTTGTTAATGAAAATACTCAAGGTGGTATGATGGAAAGAACCCTGAAGTGGGAGTTAGGAGACCTGGTTCTTACTGACTCACTCAAACTCTCAGCCTCAGTTTCCTCAACCATAAAATGGCGATAAAAGACTTTTTCTAAGATAGAGGTTCTTAACCCCCAAGGGACTTCATGTATAGATTTCAGAGGAGGGAAGTTTGTGGATTTGGATGCTGAAACAAATTACATCTTTATTTTCACTAACCTTTGGCTTACTTTATAAGTATAAATTATATATACATGTATGTATACATGTGTATATATGTATATGTTTACATTTAAAAATATTATTCTGAAAAGAAGTACATAAATTTCACTACACTGTCAAAGGCATCCACGACACAAAAAAAGATTAAGAATCCCTTATCTTAGGAATCTCAAAGCACCATCACCAACATTTCCACACCACTACTACCACCAACCCCAAAGAGGCCAATGTCAAGTTTCATGGAAAGCTCATTGGGCTAAGAGTCTAGAGATCTAGATTCTACTTCTAGTTCTGCCACTAAGTTGCTAAGTGACTCCGAGCAAGTCACTACATTACAATATGATTTTGTTTCTCTATCTGTAAAATGGAAATAATAATACCTTGCCCACTGACAGAAAATTAATACCAAATGGAATATTAGCAAATACTGTCCCTTAATCACCCTAGCAATGTCATGAATTCTCAATTAAAGATGCTTTATTCCTCAACTCATTGCTTTGATTTATTTCAGGACTTGACATTATCCATCCTCATTAGGATGTTGTAGAGAAAAAATAAGGCAAGAACTGAGACAAACTGCTATTACCCTATTTTGCAACTGGAGAAACTAAGACACACAAGTCATGGACATTCTAAAGATCCATGCAGTGGGGCAGATTGAGAAAAGATGGGCAGGCCCTGAGACCACACAGCCATCAGGGGTCCTTCCAATGTAATCAACTATTGTTGTTTAAGATCACATCACTAAACATCTTACAATGTTTAAAATTTTGCCAATATAGCAAGTTGTTCAGAAGGCAACTAATATAAAAATAAGAATGAAGTTCATTTTGTCCCATTCAAGGGGATATTTTATACTAAGTAGAACCTTAGGGTTTCTTTAACCTGAGGTCCCTGTAGCAATTACCCATTTTGTTCTGATGTTTATCTGCCTCTTTAGAGCATCATGCCAAGAGGTTGCCAAGAAGGAGGAAGGAGCTAAGCCAATACACAGCACCTACAACGCTGTACAGGGGCTGTTACATCTGTCCTTCATTTATGAAGAGTACCATGACATCAGGGAAATGATGACATGACTTGCAGTTGACTTGGATTTGGGCAAGGGAGGGATGTGAAAGGTCACCAACCTCACTTTCTCCTCCAGAGTCATCTGGATCCAGTGGCCAGACATTCATCAGGATGACTGGAGATGGTCCAGGATGCTATGGGAGATCCTGACCCTTTTAGATACTCACTTAAAGTGAGGTAATGCCCATTCAGTGAATAGGCTTCTTTAAGAAGTGAATCAAGGGATGACCCATTTAATTAGAAAAAAAAGAAAAAAAGTTAAGCTGGGAGGGGAAGACCCTCAGGGTTGCTGTTCCAAAGAGAAACAGTTACCATTAACATTCACTCTTAGCCAGGAGGGCCCAAAATATAACCATTAAGTAGAGCTTGGTCAAGGATCAATTGTGGTCCAATCTATGAGCTTTAGAGTGAACTACGTTTAAGATTTTGTGAAAGAAAAAAGAAAGAGAGAGAGAAGAAGGAAAGAAGGAAGGAAGGAAGGAAGGAAGGAAGGAAGGAAGGAAGGAAGGAAGGCAGGAAGGAAGGAATTTAGCCAGTAAACCCCAAGTTAACTGGGCAGTTTCAAGGTCTACCATTGCATCCTGGGCCATCTTCAGTCATCCTGATGAATATCTGGCCACTGGATCCAGATGATTCTGGAGGAGAAAGTGAGGCTGGTGACCTTGCACAGCCCTCCCTCCCTCGAATCAAAGTCACCTGCAAGTCATGCTACCATTTCCCTGATGTCATGGCCCTCTTCAAAAATGAAGGACAAACACAACCTGTAAGACCAGGCTGCCTGAACAGAGATCCTGTTGGTTGGGTAACTCAGCTCATCCTCTCCCTCTCCCTCTCCTTTTCTCTGAAGGAAGGTAAATTTTGTGCAGGGGCAATGAACTATTGAAAGGATGTATGGATGAGTGAGTGAATGAACAAATAAATGAATAAACTCCAATAGTCCTTGGATAGATAGACCAGCAGGGCTCCACCCACAGCTAATTTTAGGTCCTTGGCTATGCTGGCTCTTATGGATGATGGTGATGATTAGACAATGTCCCTAGCCAGGCCCATTCCTCTTCCTTCTCAACCCTAAACCTAGCACAAATAACTGATCAATGACTGGATAATCACACAGCCAGCAACATTACAGTAAGAATGTGTGGGTCTCAGCAATACCAGGATCTAAGACAATTCCAAAGGACTCATGATGGAAAATTCTATCCACATCGAGAGAAAGAATTGTGGAATCTCAATGCACATTGAAACATACTATTTTCTCTTTTGTTTCTTATTTCTTCTTTCTCATGGTTTTTCCCTTTGGTTCTAATTCTTCTTTACAACATGACTATGGTGGAAATCGGTTGTTGTCCTTCATGTTCATAGAGGACCAAAATGACATCACCATTGTAAAGTGACATCTCAGTATGTCTGACTGTGGCTGATCAGACCAATAAGAGCTCGGAATGCTCTACCACAGGTTGGGCACAGATAGTTCCATTGAATATTTAGGGTAGATATCCCAAATTTGTGCATCCTGTGTTTACTTTGTGCTGTTTCAATTCTGCTTTGCTCAAAGAGCACGGCACCTTTTCTTATGTGGGCATGCCATGCTGAACAGTCCTGTGCCAGTCTCTCCCATGTTGCACAGTCAAATCCAAAGTTGCTCATACCATACCATTGCTCATACAAAAGCTGACTGAAATTTTCCAGGTTATATGGCAAGAGGAGGTTATCCCTCCTCAGGAGTTCAAGGATGCCTCCATTGTCCATCTCTATAAAGGTGGAAATACATTTAACATGATTGTACATGTATAGCCTAAATGAGATTTGCATGCCATCTTGGGGAGGGGGAGAGGAAGGAAGGGGAGAAAATTTAGAACTCAAAATATTATAGAAATGAATATTGAAAACTAAAAACATAAATAAATAATTTTTTTAAAAAAAGGAATGTGTGGGTCTGTGATAGATGTTGGCTTCATCATATGAAGAAAATAGTTTTGTTCTGGGAGGTAGGAGGTGCACCAAGTCACTATAAGAGCTCCCCCTAATTGGGTTTGTTTCTTTATCTATAACATGGGGTTGACAATACTTACACTAGATACTTTGTGGGATTGTTGTAATAAAAAGGCATTTTTAAATATTAAAGCACTATAGAAATATGAACTATTTTAAGAAAATGATTTTTCTTCAAACGTTGCATTTTGCCAACCAGAGGTAACACGATCACAAGAGGGAGCCACTGACTAAGAATCCAGGGCTGGAGAAACCTGAACCCAGCTTACCTGGCACCATATTGCTGTGTGACCCTGTGGAAACTATTCTGCATTTCTAAGGACCTATATATTTGATTGTGATCCTAAGGATATCAAACTAATGAAAACAGTACTGATTTGGGAATCAAAAGATCTGGGGTTGAGTCTCTATTCCAGCACTTACTAGCTATACAACCATGATCAGCTGATTTAACTTCTGAGAGCCTCAGTTTCCTTGATTCAAAAATGAGGGCAATAATATTTTCATTTCCTACTTCACAGGACCATTGTGAGATTTAAATCAGCATAGTGCTTTGCACATAGTAAGCAATTAATAAGTGCTTGCTGACAAGGCACTCCATCTCTTGGCTCCAGTCATTCTTCCTGGCTGGCATCCATGCCGGGAATGCCCTCCCTCCTCCATTTCAACTACTGACCTCCTGGCTTCTTTCAAATCCTAACTAAAGTCATTTTCATCCTTTCGATGTCATTTTGGTCCTCTTCAAGAACAAAGGACAACAGCCAGCCAAAATCCCACCTCCTATAGAAAGCCTTCCCCAACCCCTCTAAATTCCAGTGCTTTTCCTTTGTTAATTACTTTTTATCTTATATGTAGCTTGTTGATATATATATATATATGTATATATATATACATTTGTTTGCTTGTTTTCTCTCCCATTCGACTGTAAGCTCCTTGAGAGCAGGGACTATCTTTTGCCACTTTTTGTATCCTCAGCACTTAGCACAGTGCCTGATATTTAATAAATGCTCATTAAATTATTGAATTGAATTGACTTGAAAATAAGCTGAGAGCATAAGGTGTTCTGTAAATACTATTGCTATAGATATGTCCATTGCTGCTATTATTATTGATAACCAAGTTCTCTGGGGATCATAGAGTCACTGGCCAGTAGGAGGGGGAGAGAAAGAAGCAGTGAGATGAGGAAAGCTGGACTCCTGGGGCCGTCTGGGATTTACCAAGCATGGTAGCAGTCCCCTGGGGTTATTCTCAATTAACACCTGAGCTTGGATAGGGAGCAGGCTGAAAAAACAGAAAGAGAATAAACAAGATTGCAGAAGAACTAGACAGATTGCCCTAAGCCACATAGGCTATCACCAGAACAAGGTATGAGCCGAGTGTGGGAGGCCCAGGTCCACAGAGCAGGATCCAAGAGAGGACAAACTAACCTTAGGAAAACTAACTCTCTCTCTCTTCCTCTCTCTCCCTTTCCACATACACACACACACACACACACACACACACACACACAAACACCTATATATATACATATACACGTGTGTGTGTTCGTTGATGAAGACCATGCCATCAGAGAAATGCTAACATGTCTTGCATTTGACTTTGTTTTGAGTGAGGGAGGGCTGCGCAGGTCACCAGCCTCACTTCTCCTCCAGAGTCATCTGAATCTAGAGACCAGATATTCATCAAGATGACTGGAGATGCCCCAGGATGAGGCAATTGGGGTTAAGTGACTTGCCCAAGGTCACACAGCTAGTGAGTGTCAAGTGTCTGAGGTGAGATTTGAACTCAGGTCCTCCTGACTCCTGCACTGGTATTCTATCCACTGCACCACCTAGCTCCCCTTGACTGGTGTACCACAGCCTCCACATAGTAAAGAATGACCTGTATCAGCCAGGGAAGGTATTTCAGAGGTGAGTTTCAAGACAAGGTGTGAAGATGATGACTAATAGAAGCTGCTGAAGAGGAGAAGGAAAGGGCATCCCAGAAAACAGGAATGACAAGGGAAAAGACAGGGGGACAAGATAGTATAACAAAAAAAAAGAGTACCAGGCTAGGAAGCAGGGGAGTGCTGGGAGTGAGATGACCTGAGGTTCAAATCAAGCTCTAACATAAACTCATTATGACACTTTGGTTTAGTCTTTTCTCACCCTCAGGCCTCCCTTACCTTCTCTATATAATCCAACCTCAAAGATACAAGTGAGATTTGATGGGATGTGACCCAAGACCAGAAAATGGCTATGGAAGAGAATGATTTATTGAAAAATAATAGGATCAGGAAAAGAGTTAGGTAGCATATATTAAGATGACATCTTTTTGTAAGGAAACTCAAGAACCAGAGTGGAGAAATACAATGGAAAGCACTGACCGGAAGGTCAATGGAGGTGAAAATAGAAATGATAATGAAATGATACTGCCAAACACCTGAACTTAAACTTAAAGGACATAATGGATGATTAGTTCAGAAAATATCACAAGTTTGGCACAAAGGTGGGATGTAGTAGTGTTAAGGGATTTCAGTTATCAAGATTCATGAACAACTAATAATTTTTCATTTTTTCCTATTATGATAACTTTATCATTGAAAAGATTGAGGAGTGCCAACAGGGGAACTCCAACTCTGGATCTGATTTTCACTAACAAGAAGAAATTTTCCAAGGTACAAAGGAAAGGAATATTAGAAGGAAGGAGAGAAGATCCAGGAATAATCAGAAATGTACCTTTGATTTTGGGAAAGTAGGTTTCAAAGTATTTGGATAAAGGATAGATAGGATCCCATAAACTAAAATTCTACAGAGGAAGTCTACAGAGAAAGGACGGGAAGCTCTCAAGAAGGAAATTGTGAAGGCACAAAGAATTTGATCTAGTCTAGTGCTTGCATCCCATGGGCCTAAAAGAGTGAGAAAGCTATGTGGGGGAAACAGATTCCTGGAGCATCCGTGTCTTGAGAATAGCTAGGGTTAGGTAAGAAAGGGAAGACTAAAAACAAACAAAAGAAATGGTCACCCACACATGGACACACATCTTGCACAGTTACCAAGATATACACAACAGCCAAATTCTGAGTCACATGAGAAAATCAGTCACCATTGTTCAAAGGAATTTCCCACTTGTTCATCCATCCCTATTATTGCCCAGTCTTAGCATTAAATTGCTACAACAATGTAAATGAAAAGAACAAAGAAACAAAACTCAACTCTGTAATTACAATGATGAAATCTGGTCCTGGAGAAATAGATTTTATATATATATAATATATATATTTAGTTTTATTTATTTAATATATTTATATATTTAATTATGTGTTTATTTAAATTAATATTTATGTTTATTATGTATTTATATATTATATATTTAATATTTATTTATTATGTATTATTTATATAAAATATAACTATTTTATATTTAATTTTAATTATTGAAATATTTAATAGGTAATAGATAATACATATTACCTATTTCTCCAGGGCCAGGTTTTATCATTGTAATTACATATATATATGTTTCCTTCCCTACCTTGCAATGATGGGAGCAATATGACTGTGAAACATTGCATATACTGTCCAACTTGATAGGTATATTAGTTTGGCTCAACATTTTTCCCCCTTTCCTCTGTGTTATGAGAAAAGAGCAGTATATTCAGAAATGAAGGGGTGGTGTAAAAATTAAAAGATATCAATAAAGAGGTTTGGATTTTTTTTAAGAATTTATAGCAAGTTCCAAAGGTCATTCCCAAAGAAGAGACATGAGAAGTTGGAATGAACCTCAAAGGTATCTAGATGAATCCATCCCCAACCAGAGAGCCCTTCTACAGCATTCCTGAAAGTGGTCGTCTAGCCTCTATATGAAGATATGCTGACTTCCCTGTCTCCTGAGACAGACCATTCTCTGATCAGACAGTTCTGGGAAGGGCAACATTCATCAAGAGGTAGAATAAAGATCTGCCAGGGTGGAGAGGAAAGCTAGAGATCAAGAACACAGGTCTCAGGACTCTCAATAAAGAATTTTTCTCATATCATCTTGATGACCTCTCAAGCTCTGGGACTGAGGATAAACTACAACTTTCCTTTTCCTCTTCAACAAGATTAAGAGTCCGAAGACTGGTGTTAATAGCCCCAACTCTTCCAGTAACCTAATATATGGGCAAATCACTTAGCTCTCTCTGGACATCAATTTCCTCATCTCTAAATGGAGAACATCAGATATTGGAAAGAAGGTGGGCTATCCATGAAGTGACTGCTAATTTAGGATGGCTCATTAGTATTCCCATGTGGAGTGACACATAAGGAAGCTCCAAAAGTACAATGGTGATGAGGGAAGGGACACCCTAAGATTTATGAGAGGATATGGACAAGAGCCTCAAAAGATTAGAAGGCATGGTTAAGAATAACCATATCAGTGAAATTTCATATCTGTCAAATTATTAAACTGGGAGTTTTCTTTCCCTGCCTTCCCTCAGTGTTGGTGTATAATCTGAAATTATGTGAAAGCACTTTGCAAACTATAAAGTATTATATGTGTATAACAAATGGAGTATATATTACTTCTCCACTGAAATTAATCAATTCGAAAAAATCTTTGAGGGTGGAGTCAAGATGGCAGAGTAGAAAGACGGACATAATATAGCTCTTCCCCTGCAGCCCATAAAATACCTGTAAAAAGTGACTCTTAACAAATTCTAGAACAGCAGAAGCCACAGAACGACAGAGTGAAAGAGATTTCTAGCCAAAGGTAACCTGGAAGGCCAACAGGAAAGGTCTATCCCACAGGACACTGAGTAGAGTGGAGCCACATGGCACCAGGAGGAACAAGACTGGAACAGGCCTCTGGGGCAGAATCCCCAGCAGGGAGGGTCTCATATCCCTCAACCCACAAATGCCAAAGAAAGCTTCAAAGGTCAGTGAGAGGGCTTTCCCACCTGGGTGAGAGGGGAGCAGGATCCTGCCAAGCACAGGCCCCAGGCAGCGACAGCAGCAGTGGGGTGGCAGTGCTCCGTGGCAGTCGCAGAGTCGAGTGGCAGCTTCCATTGTGGGAGTAGCTCAGCTTAAAGCCCCTGGGGGAACTGAGCAGCTGATCTTAATCTTAGCCCTGAGCACAGTCCTGGGGGGAGGAGGAGGACCAGGACCCTCCTCTTAACAAAGGATTCAGAAGTCAAGTAACTGGCTGGGAAAATGCCCAAAAAAGGGGGGAAAAAATAAGACCATAGAAGGTTACTTTCTTGGTGAACAGGTATCTCCTTCCATCCTTTCAGATGAGGAAGAACAATGCATACTGTCAGAGGAAGTCAAGGTTTCTGCCTCCAGTACCTCCAAAATGAATATGAAATGGGCTCAAGCCATAGAAGAACTTGAAAAGTGAGTCAGCAGCTTGCTAAACGAGAACCAAAAAAATGCTGAGGAAAATAACACCTTTAAAAATAGGCTAACTCAATTGGGAAAAGAGGTCCAAAAAGCCAATGAGGAGAAGAATGCTTTCAAAAGCAGAATCAGCCAAATGGAAAAGGAGTTTCAAAAGCTCACTGAACAAAATAGTTCTCTAAAAATGGGAGTGGACCTGGGGGAAGCTAATGACTATATGATAAACCAAGAAATTACAAAACAAAACCAAAAGAATGAAAAAATATAAGATAATGTGAAATATCACATTGAAAAAACAACTGACCTGGAAGAGAGATCCAGGAGAGACAATTTTAAAATTATGGGACTACCTGAAAGCAATGATCAAAAAAGAGCCTAGACATTATCTTTCATGAAATTATCAAGGAAAACTGCCCTGATATTCTAGAACCAAAGGGCAAAATAAATTTTGAAAGAATCCAACGATCACCTCCTGAAAGAGACCAGAAAAGAGAAACTCATAGGAATAGTATGACCAAATTTCAGAGTTCCCAGGTCAAGGAGAAAATATTGAAAGCAGCTAGAAAGAAACAATTCAAGTATTGTGGAAATACAATCAGGATAACACAGGATCTGGCAGCTTCTATGTTAAGGGATCAAAGGGCTTGGAATAGGATATTCCAGAAGTCAAAGGAACTGTGATTAAAACCAAGAATTACCTACCCAGCAAAACTGAGCATAATACTTCAAGGGAAAAAATGGTCATTCAATGATATAGAGGACTTTCAAACATTCTTGATGACAAGAACAGAACTGAATAGAAAATCTGAATTTCAGACACAAGAATCAAGAGAAGCATGGAAAGGTAAACAGGAAATAGAAATCATAAAGAACTTTCTAAAGCTGAACTGTTTATATTCCTACATGGAAAGATAATATTTGTAACTCTTGGGACTTTTCTCAGTATTTGGATAGGTGGAGGGATTATACACACACACACACATATGTATATATAGACAGAGAGCACAGGTTGAGTTGAATCAGAAGGGATATCATCTATGAAAAAATAAAATTAAGGGGTGAGAAATATATTGGGAGGAGAAAGGGAGAAGTGGAATGGGGCAAATTGTCTCTCATAAAAGAGATAAGAAAAATCTTTTTCAATCGAGGAGAAAAGGGAGGAGGTAAGAGGGGGAAAGTGAAGCTTACTCTCATCACATATGGCTTAAGGAGGGAATAACATGCTCACTAAATTTGGTATGAAAATCTATCTTACACCAGAGGAAAGTAGGGGAGAGGGGAACAAGTGAGGTAAGGGGGATGATAGAAGGGAGGGCAAATGGGAGAAGGGAGTAACTAGAAGTAAACACTTTTGGGAAGGGACAAGGTCAAATGAGAGAATAAAAGGAGAACAGGGTAGGCTGAAGGGAAATATAGTTAGTCTTACACAACATGACTATTATGGAAGTCTTTTGCAAAATGATACATATATAGCCTGTATTGAATTGCTTGCCTTCTCAGTGGGGATAGGTGGGGAGGGAGGGAGGGAGAGAAGTTGGAGTTCAAAGTATTAGAAACGAATGTTGAGAATTTGTTATTGCATACAACAGGGAAATAAGAAATACAGGTAATGGGGTATAGAAGTCTATCTTGCCCTACAAGAAAAGAGAAAAGATGGGGATAAGGGAAGTGTGGGGTGTGACAGGAGGGCACATTGAGGGAAGGGATAATCAGAATGCAAGGTGCTATGGGGGGAGAGGAGAGATGGGAAGAAAAATTGGAACTCAAAATTTTGTGGAAATGAATGTTGAAATCTAAAAATAAAATTAATTTGCCCCTTCTTTCTTCTTTCCAATCACCTCCATTATCTCCCTCCCCACCACCACCACCCACACCCCAAACTCCCACAACTCAGTCAGAATCCGTGATAATCTGGTCAGAGAAGTGGACTATAGCTCAGGAACATCCTGGGGTAGAGGGAGCTTAAGTTGGTCCCCCTTCCTCAGGATCAGCTGAGAAACAATTCTTTGAAGTGTAGCTTATGTCAAGGTCACCATAACCTACCAGACTTAATATAAGATTATACCAAAGATAAATGGTTTCAAAGATAGTCATAAAGTTCAGACTTTGGCTCTGCCACTTTCTAAAATCCCTTTTGTTTCCCTTTGTATCCCCACTGCCCAGCACTTGTTGACTGACTCATATTACTTACTTGTGTGACCTTAGCCAAGATACTTATCCTCTCTGATCCCTGGCTTTTTCATTTCTAAGACTTGGTAAGTTCCAAAATCTGTTACAGCTCTAAAATCCAATGAGGATTTTAATAAAATAAATTTTAATAATAAAATAAAATCTAATAAAATTTAAATGATCCCCCCAAAGTTTTCATTCCTCCCCAGATATCCTCCCATCTCCACCACTCTGCCTCCCAACATCACCACCACCAGCAGCAGCAGCAACAACAGCCCCATTACCCTTACGTATGACTAAGCCATAACCCTCACTACAAATATCTCTAACCCCCCTACAACTCCATATCTGCTCTATTCCCAAACCCCAACATCTTCTGCTACTCACTTCTGTCCCTACAATGCCTCCCCAGCTCTACTCTATATTCCATCCCCTACAACTAACTATACCCACTCTAACCTCTGTACTTACAGATCCATACCCTGTGAGGGATCCAGAGAATTATTTGAGGTTCATGTAACTTACCTTTATTTTTTGTAAACATTTTCTTAAAGAAAAATGAAGATGTGTTATGCCTACAGTCAAGTAAGGGAAGTGTCTGGGCAGGAGAATTTTTGACAAGAATGGCAAAGGCTTCACACAACCAATGTTGCTGACCAGCTGTATCTATAAATCACAACCATTATTTTCTACCCTCACCCTAGATCCCATGACAGAGGCATTGGGAATACACTAGTACTATTGAAAGTGAGCATAATCAGATCGGATGTACCGGTTGACTCTTTCAAGACAGGAAGGATTTTAGGATCACAGAGTTAGAGATTAAAGGGACTTCTGAGGTCATCTAGTCCACTATACAGATGAGAAAACTGAGGCCCAGGGAAGTTATATGACTTGCCCAAGATCACACAGGAAGTACAAGAAGTGGGCTCTGAATCCAGGCTCTCTAGAGCCAGAACTAGATTAAAATAATCCACAGCCAGCCAGTTGCCCCCCAAAAAAAATACCTTTAGCCTACAACTGGGTCATGAGTCCAAGGAGTCTACCTAGGATAGAGGAGATCTGTTGCAGTCTGAAACAGACTTCCCTGAATGTTTCCACTAGACAACAGGAATTGGCTGGAGCTATATCTTCCCTGTGTTCATTCAAGCCCAGGTATTTCTGTTATCAATATTTAGAATCATAGAATTATTCTCAATCTCTATATATGTTTTAGGGGACTAATGGACACAATGAGACCCAAGGTTCCCTAAGCCTCACAAGTCCCCTACCACTCTGCCTCCCTCCTACCACCATTACCAGCAGCAGCAGCAGCAGCAACAACAACTACAACTAAGCCCTAACCACTCCCTCACCAGAGATAGCTCTAACCCTGCTACAACTCCACATCTGTTCTACTCCCATACCCCCAGCATCTCACTAGAGTTGGATTTTCTCTGGGTATCTCTAGGAGATGAACTATGACCAGTTTGAGGAGTAACAAAGAGGTACATACAGGTTCAATGTGAGGAAAAACCTCTTAACCCTCAGAGTCATTTATCAATGGAATGGAATGTCTAGAAGGGTAATGAGTTCCCTATCACTGGGAATGTTTCAAGCCAGAGGCACCTCATCAGGGATAATACAGTGGAGATTCCTACATTAAGTAGTTAAATGGGACCTGAGATGCTTTTCAACTCAGTTTCTGTAAGCCTTCCACATCTTATGGCAAATTATTAACATAATTGATATGACTCATGACTACTGAGCAAGATCCTGAAGGGCCCCAAATAGAATAAATTAGGCTGAAACTCCCCACACACACTCCCAGCTAGAACTTAAAAACAAAAAGGAGATCTGAGAATCATGTGTATGTCATCAATCCACATGCCCCCTCCTATCCCCACCAACATTGAACGGACAGCCATCTGCCTTCTACCACCCCTCAGGCTATTCTTCTATTACATCTAGAACATGCATGTATAGAACATGTGTGTGAGTTTCAAGAGATCTGCAGGATCATTGAGTCCATCCCTTTTAATTTTCCACATGAGAAAACCGAAACCAAAACTGAGGAAATTACTTGCCCAAGATTTATGATCCAAAACCAGAATCTCTGACTTAAACTCAGTGTCTTTTCCTCCCCTGTAATATTTTCCCTAACAAGTCTATTCCATATTGACCTTGCCCCTCCCTTGAACAGCCCTTATATTATTGCCTTATTCCACCTCCCACCTCCAGGTCTGGAATATTTTAAAATCAATCACTCACTGACTCAATAAAATTTATTAAGCTCCTACTACACACAAAACATTCTTCTAAATGTTAGAGATACAAAAAGAGGTGAAAGACAGTCTTCTGCCCTCAAGGAGCAGGCAGCTTAATGGGGGAGAAAACATGCAAACAAATATATATGAAGCAAGCTATGTACAGGATAAACAGAAAATAATTAACAGATGGAAAACAGAATTAAGTGGGGATGGAGAAGTAAAAGATGGAATCTTAGTTGGGATTTAAAAGGAAGTCAGGGAATATCAGTAGACAGAACAGAGGAAGAAGACTATTCCAGAAATGGGGAACAGAGAAAATGCCCAGAGCCAAGAGATGGAGTATCTTGTTGGTGGAACAGCCAGGAGACCAGTGTCCAAATATTCTTGATTAACAGAGGACTCAAAAAAAATATCTGGCAAACTTTTTAAAGACGCAAGCACAGAGCTATATTCTCTGCCCTTAGACCATGTACATGATCATATCAGACATACCCTCAACATGGCCCCATTAATGTGCTATGTGGGAATTCTAGGTGCAGGATAAATGCTCTTAGAAGATGAGACTGTGTCCATCCCTCTGACAAAAAGGCTCCTCCCTCTCCCCGTACCTCCTGGGAAAATACAATCTAATCTGAGAGCATGAAAGAACCCCAAAACAAAATTCATTTCTCTCCCCTGAAGAAGTGACACATAGGTCTCAATAGGACAGGGGAATAATTCTGGGAGGGGATATTGGGGTAGAGTGGGGCAACCAAGTCCACACTTTAATTGACCTGGTAAAGTAAGCAAAAAGTCTATTCATCTCTTACATTCATCTCAATGGGCTGGCAACATCCCTGAGAGAAGGGGCCTGGGCTGGTAGCCTAACCAGTTCACCCTTTAAGGATTGACTTCAAAGGCTTTAAGGCTGGGGTTGAGGACTTTACAGAAGGCACTGAATGGATTGT
The DNA here is from genome assembly GCF_028372415.1 of Notamacropus eugenii. Lineage (NCBI taxonomy): Eukaryota > Metazoa > Chordata > Mammalia > Diprotodontia > Macropodidae > Notamacropus > Notamacropus eugenii. The sequence continues at coordinate 430,229,790 of NC_092872.1, forward strand.
GATGGACGACTTGGTAGCTGTGGATGAAGAAGAATTTGAAAGTGCCTTTTTCTTGGAAACTGCTGAGGAAGAATGAGGTAGTTTCTTTGAGACAGCTGATGCTGAAGAGACTGAAAACTGCTTTAAAGAAGAAAGGGAGGAGACTGAAGACAGCTTCAAAGAAGATACTGAGGTGATGGAGGAGGTCTTGGATGAAATTGGGCTGGAGAAAGAGAGGCTCTGCGACTGAATGGGAGTATCCACGGACATCTGCCTGGCCAGAGAGAGGCTCCTGATGATCTGCTGGGTGACTAACCAGACATGTTTTTTCTTAGGCGCCTGCGTTGTTTTCAAGATGGCCATGTTGGATCGGGTCAGATCTTGCAAGTCTTTGTAAGGGAGGTTCCTATAGATCCAAGGCGAGATCTGACCACAAAACCAGAGAAAGACAAAACATCAGCATAGAGGCCTAGGGTGCAGGGGCACCAGTGTTGGGCAATTCTCTTGATCTCTGGAGAGACACACACTTCATCAGATGTGGGGCAAAGATAGGAGACCAAACTGAAAACAAAGAGATTTTATTATTGTACTGTGCTCACTGATAGCTGATTCAGTTTCCCAGGGTACACATTTGACTTTTATAACCTTTCAGTATATCACCATTCAGTCACATTCTACAGCAATTTAAGATAGATAAGTGTTTTATAGAACAGGGGTAGAGAAAGAGGAAAATCATTCAAGGGAGAAAAGGAGAGTATTTAGAATGCAATTGGAAGGATTTATTATCAGACTTGGGCAGGAGACAAGGGGAAATGACCAAATGCTTTTACAATTATGAATATCCTTTTAGACAAAACTGCAGAGTGTCTTATCAAGCAAACGAGAGTGTCCATTTTACCACATCTTTGCATAGTTTGTTAATATTTTATTTCCCCTTCAGTAGGATTTGTGGACTTTCTAGTATTAGGGAATAATAGATATTCACTCATAATTTATTGCGGCAGCAGAATTTGGTAGAAAAATTCTGAATTTAGAGTTTAAGGATTTCAGCTCAAGTCTCAGCTCTGCCACTTATTTGCTATGTGATCTTGCCCATGTCATTTGCTCTCTTCAGGATTTAGTTTCCTCACCTATAAAATGAGAGAACTGGGCAAAGTGATTTCTAAGTCCATCCCAGGTCTCCACTCTGTGCTCCTGTGACTTATTTTGCACATAGTTCTAACAAGCTGGAAATCTGGTTTCCAAATCCAGAGTAGATTTTGTTTTAATCAAATTATAAGGAAGCATTGGAGCTATTAAAATTTACTGTGCAATTCATTGAGATGAATGAGAAGTGATAGATGACAGTCAGACAATGAGGAAAAGAGAATATAAACAAAAAATGAACAAAGTTTATCAGTCAGTTTCCATTAAGAGTCAGGGCAAGCAACCACACATACACATCAGTCACCCATGAGGATAGTACAACCCAGCACAATCATTGGTATTCACAATCATTACTCAAAGCAAGCAAGAAATGGTAAATGTATCCTCTGTTTAAGAAAACATGCGTCCTGTATAATCAATAGCTTATTGCTTACCTTCTCAAGTGGGGTGGGAGGGGCAGGAGGAAGGAAATATGAAACTCAAAAAAATTTTGAAATGAATGTTAAAAAAAACCTTACATGCAATTAGGAAATATTTAATGAAAAAAATAGAAATCACTTTTAAAAAGATGTGATACATTTCAAAAGAGGTTACATTTAACTTTTCCCTTTCCCTCACTTTTAATCTCCAACAAATTAACAAAGCTGGTTGATTCTACCTCTGCATCATCTCTCCCATCTCTCCTTTCTATTTCTACTGCCACAACTCAAGTACAGGTCCTCATTACCGCCCACCTTGGACTACTAGAATACCTTCCTAACAAGTCTGCCCACATGGACTTTCTTCCTTTTCCAAGTCATCTTTTATACTGCTGTCGAAAAGATTCTTTCATGTCCTTCACTCTACTCATGTCATTCCTTTACTCAAAAACCTTAAATGGCTCCTTAAATGGCTTACACATAAAGTCCAAACTCATTTGCCTGACATTCTTCCTACAACTTGATACCACTCTGACTTCACAATTTCATCTTATACACTCTGGCCAAATTGATCTAGCCTCTATGCCCAGAAAATGTCCTGAATTCTCTTACTTCCATGCTTTGTTCACATTATTTATTCCCTGTGCTCCACCCCTGGAATTTTGGGCTCTCATAAGTAATCTTTTTGTCTCACTTCCCCAGAAGCAGGTTCCTATGCCACTTCCTAGATACCTCCACACCATGCTGCCAGCCCACTTCCTCTCTCTTTCCAGCTTCTCTTTATGAGTTAAATTAGAATGTGTTTCTTGTAAGTAAAAACTATCTTGTTTACTTATATCTCTATCCCCAAGGCCTGAGACAGACTATGTGATTAAGAAATGTTTTACCTATCCATCTACCCTTCAATACCTACAGAATTGCTATCTACCCTTGGAGATCAACTCAAATGCCTTCTTCAACTTGAAGCCCTTCCAGATGCTGCTAGCAGTTAATGATCACACTCTCTCAGGTCTCACATAGAACTTTGCCCAAAGACTTGAGTTTAAATCCAAGATCTGCTTCTGACAGTCACTTATTGTACATCTCTGGGACTGAGTTCTTGATATTTTAAGTAAGTATAAAAATAAGAATAATATCTTACAGGGTTATGGTGAGGAAAACATTTTGTAAGACTGAAAGGTCTAAAGAAATGTAAGTTATCTTCATTATATATTAATTCATTAACATATTGATGAATTAACACATAATCAATCACGTATTAATCATATACTAATGCACAATGATTAAGTCAGACCTCTTCAGTCAACATCAGAGGAAATGGGGCTGCATTCTGAGGCACAGCTAGATTAAGTAATGGATATTAATGAAAGCAACCCAACTCCTAAAGAATTCCACTCACTCCTATCTGACCTTATCTGACCTTCTTTATTATTGGTGTGTCCAGATGTATCCAGGGTTTGTTTTCCCTAAAATTGGTATATTTACAAAAGGTTTCGACTCTGTTTGCCTCAGTATAAAACTAGATAGGCCCCAACAGCTTTGGGTCATTCAGAGCCAGCCTATTTCCTGGACAACATTAGTTCCCTGGGTTGCAATTAGAGGCTGCAGCTTTATTTCCCAATGTAGAGTTCCAATATAGCAATGAAATATGTCTTATCCAAGTAAGGATGCTTATTAAACAGATATTTCTATGCATATATATGTGCATATGTGTACATACACATACATGCATATATAGATATATACATATATATATACACACACAACACACATATATTTCTTAACCCATAAGTATTTCAACTTAGTGTCATACTTTGTCTGCATTCCTTGAAATCTCTGACTTCAGCACAATAGCTATGTGTTTATATCTCCAACAGTTTATAAGGGCAGAACAAATCCTACCTAAATTTTCCATTTCACACAGCATCTAGTACAAGATCTTGCAAACCATAAGCAATTAACAAGTAAATGAAGCTCGCTAAACCTTGCTAACGTATAAAAAGTTTCCATGTTCAAAGAGGTAAGTTTCAATCATCTGGAGTTTTTGGTATACTGAATTCCCTAACAAGAGCAAATAAAAAGAATTCTCACTGTGCTCTCATTGACTCTAGCTTTCCCAACTTGGAAGCAGGAACCAGGATGTATGTGAGACAAATAAGACTCAGAGTCCACAATGCTCATGGAAGGTAGATCCAACTCAAGATATTCCCTTAGAATTTCTCTCTTACACTGTAGCCTGACTAACACAGTTGGCCAAAATCTACCATTTGTCCATCTTCCTCCCAATTCTTCATCAAGCTCCCATAACACACTTCCCTGACCTTTCCCACCTCATCACTTTTATCAGCATCAGATCTCCACTCATGTTTAACAAGAGATACACAGTCATCCTGATGTTACATTTTTGCTATTGTTTTCAGTTAATCCTACTTTGATAATTCAGTAGGAATATAACCTGGAATGTTACATTTGCATAAGCTCACATTCATTAGTAGAAGAAATAATTACTCAGTGCTCTGCACCTGTGAGGTTTTGTCTGTTCCCCAAGTATTTCTCTCTTTCTTTTCTCTCTCTCTCTGTCTCTCTCTCTCTCTTCTTTCTTCTCTCTCTCCTTCCATCCCTTCCTACCTACCTCCCTCATTCTCTCCCTCCCTTTCTCCCTTTGTCTCTTTCTCTCCCCTATATCTCTTTTTCCTCCATCTCTCTTTCTGTGTCTTCAGACTCTTTCTCTTTCCATCTCTTTTTCTTCCATCCCTCTGTGTATGTCTCCTCAGTCTCTCTCTCTTTCTCCTTCCATTTTCCTCTTCCATCCCTTTCCATGTCCTCTCTCTCTCTCTCCTCTCTCTCTCTCTCTCTCTCTGTGTGTGTATGTTTCTCTGTCTCTCTCTCTGTCTTTCTCTCTCTCTGTCTCTCTCTCTCTGTCTCTCTCTCTCTGTCTCTCTCTCTCCCTTTCTTTCTTTCTCTCTCTCTCTCTCTCTCTCTCTCTCTCTCTCTCTCTCTCTCTCTCTCTCTCTCTCTCTCTCTCTCTCTCTCCTCTCTCTCTCTCTCTCCATTCTCTCTTCTTGGTCATCTGAATATAGTTCTGCCAGAAAAGAGAGGGAAAGACTTGATAAAATCTGAAGACTATTTCTAGTCTTGGGAAGTGACTTACCTAAGATAAGAGTCAGTGAGTAGTAGAACCCCACTCAAATCCAGGTCAGACATCAAATATAACACACCTTTTACTCTACTCTTAGAAACTTCTCTCTCCATTCCCCAGTCCTGGAAAATGCCTCCCACATTGGTTAGCTAAGATTCTAACCTCTTTCTCCTTCAAAAACTTCAGTGGTAACATCTGAGTGTCTGGCAAGTGATGCCGTTCCTTTGGTTTGTACGCCTTTCCAATGATGTCACTTTTCTGAAACAAACACAGGGACATGTGAAGATTTAAAAGGGTAATTGGGGGGTTCCTGAAGAGCCCTAGGACCTAGCCCCCTTCTCACCAGCATCCCAGATGTCTTCCACCTGCTCCAAGTGTCCTCAACACCCTCGCCAGCTTTGACGGAGCCCAACAAGCTCTGCTCAGCCAACTGCCTGAGTCTGGCCATGGCATCTGGGGACTTGCTGTGCAGTAGGGACATCAGTTCCATCTGATCCCTGCGCTGCTGCATCAGGATTCTAGTGTAATCATCTTCTTTGCTAAGGTAGAAATGACTCAGGCTCAGTACTCAAGCCCTCCTCCTACCCCTGCCCCAGCCAAGCTTGCAGAAAAAGCCTACAAAAGGAGAATAGTGCTTTGAAATATGTCTTAGAGGTTTCCCGTAATGGGGGGTTCTTCACTTCACTCCATTTATCCGAATCTTCCAAGTCTCACCTCACCTCCTCCTTGTAATTTTCCCAGTTCAGCCACTATGATCTCTTCCTCATCTAAACTCCTGCAGCCTTTACTATCTATACCATATGTCTGAGATCAGTACTCTACAGGGAAGGATGCAATGGCTAAGTTCCCTATTGGTTCCCATAAGGCTGGTGGTCTTGTTTTGCTAAGATGGCAGACCCTTAGGGACAAGAAGTAAATGAGCACATACATGGTGTATAAGTCCAATACTTCTTGGACTGAACTATGAATGATTAGAGGTGGTTACATCACTTGGTGTGAGAGAGGGCCCTGTAGGACATAGAGAGCTGAACTTGGAACCAGGAAGGCCTGATTTTAAGTCCTATCTCTGTCTGACACATACTGGTTGTGTAACCCCAAAAGTCATTAACTGCCCAGCATCTCAAGCAATACTGGGACTATGCAACACTATAAATTATTATACACTATAAATTGTAAAGAAGGTGTCATCCTGCCTTGGTAGAAGTTTTCTCATCCAGGAATTCCCTATAGCAAAAAAGTTACAGATTCAGTCTTTATCCCTATTCACTTTGCAGGAGGAAGGAAGTTGTTTTTGTTCCAACCTCACCTCAGTGTCCTTATCTGTTAAGTGAGAGGATTTCAGCAAAGTGGTCTGTAGGAACTGCTCCAACTGACTAATACTCCCTCTCACTCACTCATTCTGTGTGTGTCTCTCTCTGTCTCTCTCTCTGTCTTTCTCTTTGTCTCTGTCTCTCTTTGTGTGTCTCTCTCCCCTCCCTCCCTTCCTCCTTCTCTCTCTCTTCCTCTTTCTCTCTCCCTCTCTCCACATATATGTATATACATGTATGTGTGTATATACACATATATGTATGTCATATACATACATACGTGTGTGTGTATGTGTATATATATATTCTTAGGCCCTTCTCCAAACCTGACATTCCATGTTCCAAAGGACCTTTCAACTGAGACATTCTGTAATTCAACAATAGAATATTGGAACATGTTCCAAAACAAATTAAAAGTCTTGCAATTTTGGAAAAGGGAACCTGTGTGCCATACCAAGTATGGGGAATTTTCCTACCACCACCCTCCCCGCTTGTTAATCTAGAGAGTTTTGGAGTTGGTCTACTCACTCCCCCTCAGGGACTTCCTTTATCGTAGGCTCTTCTATCGGCTCTATGATGGATGGTTTTTGGTAGGAGTCAGTCTTCCCCGCAGGCACAAGCTTTCTCCAAAGGCACAAGCCAAAGGTTCCTGAGATTTAACTCAAATCAGTTCAATTACTAGAACTGACAACCTTCCATCTGCCCTCAACCCCTCTCTGCCTCTGAGGAGCATTGCCCACCCAGACTTTCTTCCCTCAACTCTTGTACCTGCTTTCCCAGCCCTTCTCTATTTGGCTATCCCCAGAGTGGACACTAGTCTCTAAACTGAGGCCCCAAAGCTCTGAAAGAGCTAGATTGGAAATCAGATGACTCCAACTTTGCTGTATGTCTTTAGACAAGTCATGTAACTACTTCATGCTTCAACTAAATATCTAGAAAATAGAGATGGGTTGATCAAATCAAGATAGTAGAGTATAAAGAAACAATACAACCCAACTTCTACCACAACTGCTCCAACAATGACCTAAGAAGAACACCAAAACAGTACCAATTAGGAAACTGAAGTAGAAACTATAGTGAGTGACATTTTCCTACCAAGTCGAAATCAATCTACAGGCAAATGACCAGAATAAGAAATATGAAACATGGTTGGACCACAATTCTGGACACAATGCCCAGAGCTCTGAGATAGTCCAGTATCATAGGGACAACCAGACCTAATCATAGGTAGCACAGGGCGCAGACTCCAGACCAGTAGCTTGGGGTCTCTCTCAGAGTGGCTAAGTGCAGGCACTCAGCATACCAGAACTCAAAGCTAGGGCAGCAGCATAGAGATGCCCAGAGCTTTTTGTAAATTCAACCCTGAGCCCATGCCACCAGTTTAGGCTATCTTAGAGGGACTAGGAGCATAGTCTCAGTGCCCATAGCCCCATGTTGTGGTCATCCAGGGCAGATCATGGACTTAGTGTTCCACTGGAGACAGTTGTGGGAAGGTGGATAGAGGGTGTCTCCCAGTGGGGCCAGGATTGAAAACTAAGACTAGAACTCCCAACTAAGCCAACAACACCAGGTTGCCTAAAATAGATTGCTAGAAGAATGAATTAACAAAAAAGACAAAGAACTATTATGATAGAAGGGATGCATAAGACACAAACTTATAAGAAGAAAATAACCCAACACACCTAAAAGCAAAGTCTTAAAGAAAAAGTTTGACCACCAGATCAATGCAAATTCCAAGAAGAAATTATGCAAGAGGTTTTAAAATTATATTACAAATGAAATGAGAATTATAGAGGAAAAAATTGGAAAAAGGAAGGAGAATTGTGGAGGAAAGACTTGGAAAGAGAATTAACAAATTACCATAAAAGGTTCAAAACTTTGCTCAGGTGAAAGACTTTATAAAAATCAGAATGGATCAAAAGAAATTATTGATTCCAGGAAACAAAAACAAAACCAAAAGATTTAAAAACTGAAGAATGCAAGGTATGTCATATCAAAAACAACTGACCTAGAAAACAGATCAAGAAAAATAACTCAGAAGTCATAGGACTACCTGAAATCCATGACCAAAAATAGAGCTGGATATTACGTTTAAAGAAATGATCAGTGAAAACTCAAGGCATTTTAGAACAAGAGGACAAAGTGAAAACAACATCCACTGATCATCTCCTGAAAGAAATCTCAGAACGAAAATTTCCTGGGATATCATAGTAAAACCCAGAGCTTCCAAGTCAAGGAAAAACAATACGGCAAATAGCCAGAAATCAAGAGTTCAAGTACCACTGCACCACAGTCAGAATCACATAAAATTTAACAGCTACCACAATAAACAGAGAGAGGTAAGACAGTATTTCAAAAGGTAAAAGAGAGAGGCTTCCAACCAAGAATTAACTTACCCATAAAAACTGAGTATCATGCTAAAAGGAAAAAAAACAGACTTTTATTGGATGAACTTTAATACTTCCAAGCATGCCTGATAAAAAGAACAGAGCTCAATAGAAACTTTGACATAAAAACATAGAGAAACATAAACGGTAAATACAAATGAACAATGAGGTAAAGTCTTTACAAGAATAAAATGCTTGCTTTCTAATTGTGGGGGAAAGAGGGGGATAATGCAAGCATCCCCTAAGAACTACAAAGCCATCAGAGGTCATATAGGGAGTTACCTGGGAGAGGTTTTTATTATATTTTGATGATCTTAAAAGGAGAAATGAAAGAAGATGGGAAAGATGTCTTAAGAAAGAAAATGTGAGGAATGAAGGACGATCCCCTATAATGGTTATGATGGCACAAGTAGAAGTATTTATAAAGGAGGAACCTAAATTTAATGTGAATTCATCAAAGAAGAATAGAATACAGATACATAAAACATGCACACAAATAAGGAATTTGGTGTAGAAGTACAATCAACTCAATAGGGAAACAGGAGGAAATGGAGAGAAGAAAGGTGATAAATGAAAAGACAGAGTCAATCTAAGGTAAAGAGTGTTATAACAACAACAAAAAAAAACCCTAAATTGAGAGGGGAGTATCATGTAGAAGAATTTAAAAGAAAATAAAAAGTAAGAATATGTAACTGGGGTCTGGGTAAAGGGAAGATAAAAGGAGCAGAGAAGCAGAAGCTATTTACATCAAGTACAGACCAGTGGGGCTAGTTTCACTGCTGTTCCACACACCTTTTCTTCTATGTAAAGAGTAGCCAGGGAATAGAGGGGAAAATGCATAGAAGAAGAGGATAGTGAGAATTCACCCAAGATTAGAAGGAGATGGTTAACTGGGAAAACTATTTACAAGTTTCTTTGATAAAGGTCCCATTTCCAAAATAAATAAGAAACTGATCCAAATTCGTAAGAATAAAAGCCACTCCTCAATTCCTAAATGGCCAAAAGATATAAATAGGAAGTTCTCAAGGGAAGAAATACAAACTTTGTTCCAGTCGTTTTCAGTTATGTCCAACTCCTCATGACCCCCTTTGGGGTTTTCTTGACAAAGATACTGGAATGGTTTGCCTCCTACTGCAGTTCATTTTACAGGTGAAGAAACTGAGGCAAACAGGGTTAAGTGACTTGCATAGGGTCATACAGCTAGTAAGTTTCTGAGGCTGCATTTGCACTCAGGTCCTCCCGACTCCAGTTCCAATACTCTATACACTGCACCACCTAACTGGGTTAGAAATGCAACAAGCTTTGGCTAAATGAAAATAATTAGAAAAAATGCAAATCAAAGCGATTGTGAAGTTCTACCTCCCGCCTATGAAATTGGCAAAGCTGACAAAAAAAGTAAAAGATAAATGTTGAAAGGCTACAGGAAAACAGGAACACTGACTCACTGTTGTCAGAGCTATGAAATGGTCTGGCCATTCTTGAAAAACAATTTGAAACGATGCCCAAAAAAATAATTCAATTATAATACATTTTGATCCAGTAATGGCACTACTTATTAGCACTCTACCCCAAAGATATCACAGAAAGAGGAAAAGGTCCTATGTAAGGAAATGTGTGTGTGTGTGTGTGTGTGTATACAAAAGCTTTTTTTTTGTGATGACAAAGAACTAGAAAATAAGGTAGTACCTATCACTTGGGGAACAGCCAAACAAATTATACTATACAAATGTAATGTAAAACTATTAGTTTTAATATAAGTTTTTAATAATGTAAAACTATTAGAAACAGTTTCAGAAAAATTAAAAGCTTATATGGACTGATACACAAAAGGAAATGAGTAGAAACAGGAGAAAAAATTATAACATTAACATCAAAACTGTAGTAATAATTTTGAAACACTTAAGAACTCTGATCAATGCAATGATCAGTCATAATTCCAGGGGAAAGATGTTGACGAATGTCACCCACCTCCTAACAGATGTGTCATAGACTAATATGTAGAATGAGACCCACATTTTTAGACGTGACCAAGATCACGTTGTCTTGCTTGACTATGCAAGAGGTTTTTATTTTTTGTTTTCAGCGGAAGGAAGAAGAGTGTTTGATAATATCTTTCAAAAAGGAAAGTGGGGTATGGTATGAAATTTATAACAGGAAAAATAATGTGGGGAAGGGAAAATTAGGGGCAGCAACAAGAAAATATATGTCTTTGTATCCATAGCACCTAGCATAGTGCTTGGCACATAGTCTGCAATTTATAAATGCTTGGTGATGAATAGAGAAGGAACAAAGTCCCCTCCCTCCTTTCTCTCCCTGACTGAGCATGCAAGTTTCTGGATGTAAAGGGGTCCAGTGACAGTTCAGTACAATATTAGGGCTGGGGGCTTCCATTCTCAGAGACCATTTTCTTGGTCATCTTAGCCACATGATAACTATGCCAATAGAGCTCTTTATACTACACAAATAATGTTCCCATCTTATCTGACCTTCCAACTATACTGAAACGGACATCAAGAAGAATCATTTTTAGAGAAAAAGAATCTGAGATCCAGAAAGGTAATTTGACTTTGCCCAAAGTCACAAAATGAGTCACTAACAAAGGCAGGCGTAGAACTCAGTTCTCTTGATTCAGTGTTCTACCTAAACCACATTGCTACGTTCCAAGAATTACTTTAGGTTAGAAATTAGGAGAAAGGGAAAGTGGGGAATCCCTTGGGCTACAAATAGAAGCTTCTTCTCCATGCCACCCCACCCCTACCATCCCCATCAAAACCTAAAATCCTAGTCAGGGGGAAAAAAGGAAAGAAATTGGTTCCTGCTGTCTGCTACTTATTCCCCAACCCCTCAGCTACAATCCAACTCATTGTTTAAAATGTTATGCTGCAGCCATTTTGTTACAACCAGACAGGTTATATTTGAAAGTATACAACAGTCACACACCAAACCCCAAACTTTTATGTGTAGGGTCAAACACAAAACTCCAGTTATCTATGACTTTATGGCATTGGCCCCTGAAATATCTGCCTCTCTAAAATTATCACAAAGTTCTAAGAAGTAGTCATAAATCTGAAAGTGCTTTGAAAATAGTGAAATGTTCTGAACGTGTAAGATGTTATTAAGAGCTCCTTCGAGAGATAAAACTAAGAAAGGAAGCCATGCGCACGCATGCGCACGCACACGCACACACACACACACACACACACACACACACACATCCCTCCCAAAGGAGCCATACAACTCACTTCCAAGAAAAACAGAAATAACTTTTGGATCATCTAGAATTACTATTTGTCTTGGTTTTCTTTGGGATTATTCTTGGTGGCAGGGAGTTGTTTTGTTTTGTTTTTTGGCAGGATCAGCTGGGGGGAAGGGGGAGGCAGATTATTTGTGCTAATTGTCTCCGGGCCATTGAAATTGATAACCAAGAACTGAATAAATTGAGTTTAGGGGGCAGGAGCAGATTACGTGGATATATGCACCACAACCTGATGATTCACCATCATATAACACTGATAGAACATGGCTACATGTTAGGATTACGCTATAGACACAGGGTACAAAATACCAACAATTATTCTAATAGGGACAGAGTTACAGAAACTGAAAAATACAGCTAAGGATTCAAAAGGACCCATACAAATAGGTAAACATAGTATATTAATGTAATGAAATATTATTGTGATATAAGAAATGATGAAAGGAATGGTTTGAGACAGACCTGGAAAGACTTAGATGAACTGATGTAAAATGAAATAAACAGAACCAGGAGATATAGATGTTTAACTTTTAAAGAATTAAGAATTCTTAATCAATGAAATGACTAACCATGATTCCGAGGACTATTGAAGAAACATAGTACCCACCTCCTGACAAAGAAGTAGCTGACTCAAATCTTGATATAAAATATGTATTTTTGGACATAATCAATTCAGAAATGTGTTTTGCTTGATTATGCACATTTGTTAAAAGGGTTTTATTTTTCTACTCTTTTCTATTTTTTGAGGGGAGGGAGTAGAAGGAAGATAAAATAAAATGCTTGCTAATTGAAAAATAAAAGATTCCCCCAAAAGCAACCATCCATACCAATAGCCTCGCCAGAGATCTTCCAGGCCTTGACATTAAAGTCTGCACCAGCACTGATGATCACATGGTAACTCTCCCCAAAGGTGACATCAGTTACACCCTCATCGTGAGCCTGCCAGGAGATCAGGAGCTCCGGGGGAATTAGGGAAATGACATGGCTACCAATCACCTATGGGAAACAGATCAGGTTCATGGTTCATAGAACATTAGTGATACAAAGGTCCTTAAAAGTCACCTCAACCAATACCCTTGTTTTACAGATGGGGAAGATGACAGCCCAAAAAAATGAGTCTTTTTAATTAAAAAAAAATAATGATGTTAAGTTTAGCATTGATTTAAAGAAGATATCAATCAGGAACTGTAGTCTCTTATTGGCTCTATCAGTTTCCTGTGTAAAGCTACATGCAAGTCATCCTTTCTGAATCCTGGTGTACTTATCTGTAAAATGGGGAGATAACCCACATTCATTCACCAGGGTTTTGTGAAAATAAAATACTAGATTATATGTTTCTTGGGAAGAGGAACACAAAGGAACTAGAATCTCACCCACCCCTTTCTAATCCCATCTTTAGCACCTTAATAAGAACTGAAACACTTTCCTATTTTTCATCCAGAATCCTTCCTACCTCCTCAGTCTCCAGGGGTTCCTGTGGTATTTCCACTTGATTATCTGTACGAATTAGATTCCGGTAAATATTTTCCTCAACACGTTTTTCTTCCCAGGCAGGAAATATCTTCTGCTCACTGGCCAGTCTACAGTAATCCTTGATGTCCCAGATCTAGGACCAGAGGCTAGTTTAATAATCCTGCTTAAACTTAATTTCATTCCAGGTTTTCTACTACCCAAACCTTTGCCCCTCCCCTTTGCCCCTCCCAAATCCAAGCCCTCAAAGCTCCAGCCACATTCCTGAACAAAGAATGAAGATCCCAGTTATAAGTCTCATGCCCAGAGAAGAAAGTGTTAATCAATGGGAGATTCAACATAAGGCAGCCCCATTTATAGTACCCATCCCTACATGTGGATAGTTGCTGGATGACTCTGAGATTTTGTGTTGCTAAAGAATTGAAATACCTAACCTCACTTAGCTCAACCTATCATGGTAGAGTTCAGCTAATAGAATCTCCCTATGAACCTGAACTCCACACTATGATCAGTTTCTTTTCCTCCTTCCTTGCTTCTCATCTCTTACTTGAATTTTTCTGCTGCCTCTCCTCCAGCTTCCCCTCTCCAAGTCAGGGTCAAACAATAATTCTCTGGACAACTTGCCTTCCTTCAGATAAAGTCTGAAACCACTTGGTCTTTGGAGCTAAGAAAATGCTTGAAAAGGGCTACCCTTTTCAAGGGTAGCAGCTCTGCTCTCTTGCTCTCTGTGCAATCCCTTTGGGGGGACATTTTACCCCAAACTAAAACATTTTAAAGTCTCTTGACAAATCACTCATAAATGACTTAACCTCTCCCAAATTCTAATAAAAGCAGCAAAGTAAACATCAGCACCTGAAAGAATAATGATAACTATCTTAGCATCTAGTTAATGATCTGAAAGGTGTCATTCTCAGGAAATGTGCATCAATAATACATACAACAGATTTAGCACAATGCACAGCGTCCATTGACAAGCTATTTCAGAAACTATGTGTCTAAACTACATACAAGACATGTTATGTGTATCACAGCAGTGTAATCATATCCATTCATATTCACAAGCAAATATGCATAAGATACAAACCAACAATACGCTATGGACAAGCATTTAAAAATAACAGCGTGCTTAAGCTACTATTGTATTGAGGGTTGGACCTAGAGTCAGGAAGACTCTTCTCCTAGAGTTCAAATCAGGCTCATATAACTTTTCTCAGTCCCTCAATAACATGCTCTCACTGCTAATCATGCAGAGACAACTGAGGCAGAAAAGGCTGGTTCAGTAAGCACTGGAGGCATGATGCCTGGTGGAAATTCCAAACTGTCCACTGTACTGTCTTTCACTTGTAGCCCAGTTCCCTGGGTGTCACATTTGGCTCTCACTTCTTCCAGGTTTATTATCATATGGACTGCAGGACAGGGCATCTAAGTGCTGATTAGTCCGAATGTTGAATTCATAGCTGGTGATGCTCTTCCCCATCTCTGGCAAGCAACATCTAACCTGGCACTGATCAAGACATCTGGGGACTGTTGTCAGTCCACAAAGGCAATTTAGCTCCATAGACATAGTATTTGAACTTTTCACTAACAGCCAGCTTCAAGATCAGGGTCAAACAACAGTTTTTTGGCAATTGCCCTTGGATAAATTCTAAAATTCCTCGGGACTTTAAGAACACTAGAAAAAAAGTTCATCTATTCAAAGGCAGTTCTGCCCGCCTTGGCTCCATGTCCAAGTCCTTTTTGAGGATCTCCAAAAAGGCCAGTTGCACTTAAAAAACTTCACTTAAATCCTACTATTCCCTCTATATCTTTTCACTTTCACAGTCAAAACCCTAGATGAATAACTGTCTTTACTTCTTGCTTTCATTTTTTTCTCCTCTCAGTCACTTTTTAACCCTCTGACATCCTGTCTCCATACTTCATCATTCACACTGCTCTCTCCAAAAGTGATGTTTTGATTGCCAAATCCAATGGCCTCTGCTTTTCAGTCTTTCCTGCTGATCACTCACTTTTCCTGAAGACTCTCCTCCCTGAATTTCTGTGATCCTGTTTTCTCCTGGTTCTCCTCTCATTTGTCTAGCCTCTCTTTAGTCTCCTTTGCTGGATTAGCATCCATATATGAGATATACCTTGGAGTTCAGTTCTGGGCCCTCCTCTCTCTCTACACGTTCTCTTGGTTATCTCATGTGTTCAATTTTTATCTCCATGTGGATGACTCCCAGACCTATATATACAGTCCTCTGACAAATCCCTGGTGATTTTGGGAAAGTTACAACTTCTCTGGGCCTTTTCCCCTCCATTTCTAAATATCTAATCACACGATCTCTTTCTCATGTATTAGCAATTACCTCTTGCACATTCCCAACTGGATGATCTACAAACATCTTAAATTCAAGATACCCAAAACTTTCGGATCTCCAGCCATCTTTTCCTTACCAATTGCCTTGCCACTCCAAGAGAAACTTCTCCCCTGGGCCCTCCCGTGTCCTGATTGATGAATGCCTCTTCTAAATTCCTATTTCATGAAAGTCTTAGCAACCATGCCTCACTTTTCTCCTCACTCTTCAGCCACATTCTCCCTGCCAACTCCGTCTCATTCCTCCTCTCTATGAAATATGACCAAATCCTTGCTACCGCAGATAGGACATGTCAACTACCCTATGCCCAATGACTCATCTCTACTTCCCTTTGTGTGTGGTCTCTCTCATTAGAATCAAAGCTTTTGTATTTTGTATGGCCCATAGCAAGCACTTAATTCTTTTTTTTATTCATTCCTTCATTCATTAGTTTTTTTAATCCTTTCTAATGTCTCTATTTCTGCCAAGGACAGTATTGTCCTTCTAGGAAGTCTAGTTCCCAACTTCAGTGTAATCCTCAAATATTTTGTTCTCACCTCCTCTCACATTCTGGCATTTATCTCTAGCTCATAGATTTAAATCTAGAAGGTGACTTAGTAGCTGACAAGTCTAACCTACAAGAGATATGAAGAGACTTGCCTAGGGTCACAAGACAGAAGGGAAAGGAAGGAAATAAGCATTTCTATAGTACCTGCTACAGGCCAAGAACTATGCTAAGAATTTTATAAAAATTATTATATTTGATCCTCACATAAACTCTGTAGGTTGCCATTATTATCCCCATTTTACAGTTGAGGAAACTGAGTCAAAGAGAGGTTAAATGACTTGACCAAGGTCACACAACTAGTGTCTAAGGTGGAATTTGAACTCAGGTCTTTCCAACTTCAAGCCCAGTGCTCTATCTACTGTGTCCCTCAGCTGCCTAATCAGTTGCTAAGTCTTAGCTGTTTTCCTTATTTCATGTCTGCCCATCTCTAACATCTGTCCCCTTCTCTCCACTCACATATCAACTCCCTAATTTGAGTCCACATCATCACTCCTCTTAACTACCATAAAAGGTTCCTAATTGGTCTGCCTGATTCAAGCCTTTTCCTTCTCTAATCCATCATACACACAACTGCCAAATGGATATTCCTAAAGCAAAAATCTCACCATGTTACCCCCTGCTCAAGAAGCTGCAGTGATTACCACCTGTCTCTAGGACAAAATACAATTTTGGCAATTAAGTCCTTTCACAATCACTCCAATCTACCTTTTCCAGTTGTATTATACTTTATACCCGCTTTGCTCACCCTACATTTCTGTCTAAACATCCCATTTGCTATTCTCTTCACCTAAGATTCCAAATCTCCTGTCTCTGTGTCTTTGCACAGACTGCTTCCCTCACCTGGGACGCACCCCCTCCTCATTTCTAACTCATAATTCCCAGCTTTCTTCTAGGATCAATTCAGCTGTTGCCTCCAAAACCTACTTAGCCCACCCCAAACCCACCCAGTAGCTAATGTGTTCCCTTCAACCAAATTATTGTGTGTTTTGTACATATTTTCTTTTAATTAATCAACAAATTTTATCACTTTCTATGTGCAGGTCCCCATGCTAAGTAAGCATTGGGAAAATAAAGACAAAAATAATTCTTGCTCTTGAGGACAATCTTGGCTTTGTGTTTGGGCCCCCAGTCCACTACCATGATTAGTAAAAAGTGGTTGTTGAAGGAATGAATGCATGAATGAAAGAACAGAATTGAGAGCATGCAAGGAGGCTTTGGAAAGAAATAAAATGAAAAGTGGTGGAGAAAGACCACAAGTTAACTCTCAGCCTGAACATGAAACCCCACACTCACCTTAAGATGCCCTTTAGAGTCCCCGGTTATTAGGATCCAGTCGTTTTCATCACTGACCATGGCACCAACAACTGAGTCCTGATACTGATTACCTGCTGGCTGGAATTTTCCCAGCAAGCCCCCTCTGTCATGAATCGACCAGGCATAAATATAGCCATTGTCAGCACTGCTCAGAAGAGTGGCTGTTCGAGGGGTCCGATGCCGGGTGGACAGAAAAATGATCTGCAAGGGAGAAATGCTCTTAGCTGTGGGACTCTTCTGTCCCTCCCATGCCAGTCAAAGCCTCTGTGGCAGTCACTCAGACAGAGAGAGACAGGCACCAACTATAGTAAGAAAGACACACACACACGTAGTCATACAAGTCATCCAAGCAGCAAGACACACATACACACAGCTATACAGGCAGCAAGAAAGGAACATATAGATAAATAACTACATAAGCCAAATCAGTGAGAGATTCACACACATACACACACAAACCACAAATGGCAAGAGAGGTACAACCATATGCAATCAGACAGTCCACATATGCAGCAAGAGAAGTACACAGCTACATAAGCCACATACACACACACACACACAGCAAGAGATGCACACAAACACAAAGCAAAGGAAGTATATACACTCAGCCACACAAATAACAAATGCAAACACAACAAAGCTACACATTCAGGAAGAGAAGCATATACATACAAATAGCCACACGTGCGGTAAAAGAAACAAACACAAATACACAGCCACACACTCAACAAAAGAAATACAAAAGCTACAAAATCAACAAGAGAAGTACAGATAAATAGAACCACACACCAAAGGGAAGAGAAACACCCATAGCCACGTAGCAAGACATACATTCATACGTAGCTACACGTGCAAGAAAGGTATACACAGTCACGCATTCAGCAAGAAGGGCACACCCAGCCAAGTATGCAAAAAGAGGGGCACATCTAAACACAGCCACACAGACAGCAAGAGAGACAGAATAGGCACAGTCATATGTGCAGCAAGAGACATATCTAATACATGTATACAAACATATATACATACACATACATAGAGCTACACACACAGCAAGAAAGTCATCTGCACAGCCAACCATGCAACAAGAGAGGCACACTCACTCACACACACACACACACACACACATAGGCAGCAAGAGAGACACATATACAGCTATACACATGGAAGGGTAAGCACAGGTACACGTTCAGCAAGAAGGGCACACCCAGTCAAGAATGCAAAAAGAGGGGCACATCTAAACACAGCCACAGGAGCAGCAAGAGAGACAGAAACAGACACACAGTCATGCATGCAACAAGAGAGGCCCACACACATACACAAAGCCACACAAGCAACAAGAGAGACACACATACAAAGTCATACATGCAGGAAGAGACATGCATTCAAATATGTGAGGGTGTGTATATATACATATATCAGCGCACAAGGAGCATGAGAGGCATACAATATACCCAATCACAAACAGAGCAAGAGAAGCACATACACAGAACACATATGCAGTAAAACAAACACATCCTGCCATGCACATACCTACATATGGAAACGTGTGTTGCAAGAAAGGCACACACACACCTAGACCCAGTCACACACGTAGCAAGAATGATACAAACAGCCACAGTCACACATGCAGCAGAGTCACTTAGGCAACAGGAGCCTCAGGACCAAAAGCAATCAGACCTGCAACAAGAGACAAATATGCACAACGCTGCACGTGCAGTAGGAGACACTCCCGCATATGCATGACCGCACACACAGCAACAAAGACACAAACATACACGAGGCACTCTCTAGATGTGTGTGTATATATTTCTTACTGCATGTGAGGCAATGCATGTGTGCGTGGCTGGACTGATTCTCATTGCATGTATCACTGTAGATGTCTCACATACGAAGCAAGAGCTTTGCATAAACACAGCTGGACATAGAACAAGAGAGAACATAAACAGACACACACATACATACAGAGCCACACATGCAGCACAAACACATGCACATAACCACATATGTAACAAGATATACACACACAGAGCCACACATACAGCAAGAGGTACACATGCAATAAGAGGTCTATAGACACAAACACAGCTACAGAAAAGATGCCCAGACTTCTTGCAGCCAGAAAGATGCACACACATTCAAAGGTCAAAGAAAATGAGAGAGACACACTGCTACACATGTGACATCAGAGGCATGCAAAAAGGCAGCCACGTATGCATCAAGAGATGTACACACACATAACCACACATGCAGGAAAAGACACACATACACAAACACATTCACACAGGCAGCAAGAAAGAGACACACTGATCACCATTAATTAAAGAAATGCAAATTCAACAACACTGAAATACCACCTAATACCTATCAGATTGACTACTATGACAGAAAAGAAAAAGGATAAATGTTGGAGAAGATGTGGGAAAATTGGGACATTAATGCATTGTTGGTTGAGTGGTGAACTGATCCACTCATTCTGGACAGCCATTTGGAACTATGCTCAAAGGACTATAAAACTGTGCCTACCCTTTGATCCAACACTACTAGGTCTGTATCCCAAAGAGATCATAAAAAGGGGAAAGGACCCATATGTACAAAAATATTTATAGCAACTCTTTTTGTGGTGGCAAAGAGTTGGAAATTGAGGGGATACCCATCAATTGGGGAATGGCTGAACAAGTTGTGGTATATGAACATAATGGCATACTATTGTTCTATAAGAAAGGATGAGAAGGCAGATTTCAGAAAAATTTGAAAGACGTATGCTGAGTAAAGTGAGCAGAACCGGGAGAACATTGTATATAGTAACAGCAACATATGATCAACTATGATCGACTTAGTTCTTCTTTACAATACCATGATCCAAGACAATTCCAAAAGACTCATGATAAAAAATGTTATCCACATCCAGAGAAAGAACTGTGGAGTCTGAATACAGATTGAGGCAGAATATTTTCACTTTTTTTAGTTTTTTGTTTCTGGTGGCTTTTCTCTTTTGTTCTGAGTATTCTTTCACAACATGACTAATGTGGAAATATGTTTACATGATTGCACATGTATAACCTATATCAGATTGCTTGCTGTCTTGGGGAGGGGGAATGGAATTCAAAAATTTTATTTTAAAAATGAAAGTTGAAAACTAAATTTAAATGTAATTGGAAAAAATGAAATATAGTTTCCAAATGCCCCCAAAAAAACACACACTGATAGACATGCTACCAAAGTCATGCATAAACATAACCACGCATGAAGCAAGACACACAGACAGCAAGAAATATATACAAATACACAGTCACAGTTGCATAAAAAGAGGCACAGACATGCACAACAGTTGCATATGCAGCAAGCTAGACATCTAAACACAATCACACATACAGCAAGAGAAATATACACAGACAACCACACACACACACACACACACAGCGCATAAGAAACATAAACACGGTCACACAAGAGATACACATGAAAGCACATATGTAGCAAGAAATATACAATACCATACATACAAAAGATGTATATACGTACATACATATGTACGTATATACATGTATATACACGTAGCCACAAATGTGGCAAGAAAAGCAAACAAAAACATACAGCCACACATCCAGGATGAGAAGCATAACCACAACCACGCACATTTCAAAAGAGAGGAAAACATATACACAAAGCAACACGTATCATGGTCTACACAGAGTCGGTAAATTAGGAACAGAGTCGCATATGCAGCAAGAGAGCCATTCAAAGCTACATAGAAAGGCACACACATTCACATAGTCACACAAGCAGCAGCAAGAGATACACACATAAACAAATTTGCATACATAGCAAAGTGTCACACATTCACACATGCAACAAGAGAGGTACAAATACTTGCACAGCCACATAAGCCAATACAGAAAGGTAGATACACACATACACACAACATTGCAAACCACACACAGAAAAAGACACACACACACACCTATACATGGAACAAGAGGCACACCTATAAACAGAGCCCCATAAACCTCAATACAATAAGAGAAATATATAAAACCATGCAAGCCAGAGCAGCAGAACAGGCACATATATACACACAGTCATATCAGCTACACAGAAAAAAGAGAGGGACGTGTATCTGTAGAGAAAGATATGCAAACACAGGGACAGACACAGCCACAGAGATGGCAACAAACACATCAAGAGACTCCACACACACTTTTAGAGACAGACACACTGACACTTGACAATAAGACAGCTATAGACACAGAATTTCAGAGGAACATATTTCCATGGATAGATACAGCCAGAGATTAAAAGACAGGCACACACACAAAGATAAATTCATTCATAAACCAGACTCATCTCTCCAGAGACACTCACATCCCCAGAGACAGATAGACATACATACAGATATGCTCGAACCCTGGGACGGTAACAAAGACAGACACCTAAAAATCATCCAGACACAAAGAAACTCACTCCCATAGACAGAAAAAGACAACACACTCAGTCCCTGCCCTGGAGGAACTCACAATCTTATGAGAAAGACGAGCAAGTAAATGTGTACAAACAAGTTGTAACAGGATAAATAGGAAATGAAAGAAAGAAGGCATTGGAATATAGAGGGATTGGGAAAGGCTCAGAAATACAGAGACAGAAACATACAGACTCAACCACACAACCACAAGCAGACACAATCCCAGAAATATATATCCCCAGAGCTAGATGAAAACCCAAAGACACACACACACACACACACACACACACACACACGAGGCAGAAGCAAATCCAGAAACAGAGACAAATCCCCTAGAGACAAACACCAAAACATACTGACACCTCTCATACACATAAAACCAGAGACAGAATTTATACCTATACACACCCCAAGACAGGCGCGCACACACAAAAGCATATCGAGACACAGAAAAAGAACTCATAGACATAAAAATACCAGGTTGGGGGGGAGGGTGGGCGGAATGGAACAATGAGAATTTTTTTTAAAAAACACCAGAAACAGACATACACAATATCAAGTTCACACACAAACCAAACACACTGAAACATTCAGAGAATCACACCAAGACAGTCACACGTATCTAAACACATGTATAACCCAAAGTTCAAGTCTGGTCATTTGCATAAGAATCTCCTTATTGGTAGAATCATTATTCCATATTCCATGCCATGTGAGGGGCAGAGTTATCGAGATCATGGGAGACACATGCAATTTCAGATTCTCTTCAGGAAGAGTGCCCAGAGGGAGAGAATTTTGAAACAACCTGACATATAGAGGAGCCATCATCTCAAGTACATCCCTGATTTCCAGCTTGCTGAGGGAGACACTGTGGGAATTTCTCCTTCTGTGAGATTAGGGTGGGGTCTCTCCTTTCTCTCCTCTCTCTCTCTCTCTCCCTCTCTCTCTTTCTCTCCTCTCTACTCAGTCTTTCACTCACTCTCTCCATCTCTTTTTCTCTCCATTCCTTCTCTCTCATTCTCTCTTCGCTCCTCAGTCTCTCTCTCTCATTCTCTCCTCAGTCTCTTTTTCTCTCTCATTCTCTCCTCTCTACTCAATCTTTCACTCACTCTCTCCTCTCTTTCTCTCTCCTCACTCATTTTTTCTCCTCATCCTTTCTCTCATTCTCTCCTCAGTCTCTTTCTCTCATTCTCTCCTCTACTAAATATTTCACTCTCTTCTCTCTCTTTCTCTCCTCTCACTCTCATTCTTTCTCCTCATCCCTTTTCTCTCATTCTTTCAGTCCTCCATCTCTCTCCCCTCAGTCTCTCCCGATTCTCTTCTCTCTCTCTCTCTCTCTCTCTCTCTCTCTCTCTCTCTCTCTCTCTCTCTCTCTCTCTCTCTCTCTCTCTCTCTCCATCCCTCGCACAAGCACAGAGTCTCTCCACCACAAAAACCTATGCAAATGTTCAAACTCCAGGTGACACCCTGGCAGACACACTCCCAGTAACCGGCTTCAAAAACAGATACACACAATCACACAGTGAGACACTAATAAAGACACATAGCCAAAGAGACATGAGTGTAACATATACAGTAACACAGAGTTCCACAAACCCCAAAGAGATCTCCATAGAAAGACCTATATATGGATACACAGAGGCCCAGGCGTACACAGAGACATACCTGAGTGGTCAGACACAGATTGAGTCACATACAGAGAAAGACGCAAAAATACCTACCTGGTCACAGAGACACATATGCTCAGACAGCCAGATACACCCATACAAAGAAAAACAAGACCATGTGCATATACAGCAGGAGACACCCACAGCTAAAGACCCACACAAACCCACTCAATCATAATCACAGAGAATCACAGCCACACCAAGATACACAAACACTGAGGAGACATACTACAATACACAACAAAAGAGAAGGATACACAGCCAAAGAAATCCACACATAGTGAAAAACAGTCACAGACATAGTAAGAAATACACACACAGTAAGACAGTTGCACACAGCTATACACAAGATTACATACAGCAAGATAGAAAAACAAGTGAAACAAACATGCACATACTCCCACAGATATACATAGACATGCCAGTGCAAATGCACAGATAGAATTGGGAGATAAGAACGACAAATATGAGGACAGCAAGTAAGCCAGTGTAGCCAGGTCATAGAGGGTTTAAAAGAGAATAAAATGTTAAAGAAAAAAAAAAGCCTGGAAAAGGAGGAAAGGAACGGGTTGAGAAGGAGGATTTTATGATGCTAGAGGTAATGGGGAAGCATGAAAGTTTATTGAAAGGAGGTGGGAGGCAGTGACATGGTTAGCCCTAGATGGCTAAACCTACATTTTCAGAAAATTAGTTCCCAAATCACAGTTTGATCTCACACAGTCACACAATCATAACAGTCTAATATGCATATCAAGTCACACAATAAAAGAGCCTCACAGTCATACATGCAACCTCAGCAAAACCTAACACACATATAAAGTCAAACAAATAGCCACAGCCCAACTTCACAGTCACATACACCACAAACACAAGTCTCACATGTAGTCATTTTCACAATCACACATAACAACATACAACCAAAGACTTTCACACACAACCATATCAAAGTTCTCTCTCTCTCTCTCTCTCTCTCTCTCTCTCTCTCTCTCTCTCTCTCTCTCTCACACACACACACACACACAAACCACAGCACTGCCTCACATATGCAATCACATAAACAACCACAGAATAACTTCCTAATTACTGAAGTCACCCAAATACAACATACCTTAACACATATTAAGTCACACACATAGCCACAGAAGAGCATCACACATACACTACCATAGCACAATCTCATACAAACATACAACCTCACAAAGTCACACATACCATCTCATACACATATCAAAGTCACAAACACACAACCACAGCCCACCTTCACAGTCACACATACACAAAACCACAACAGTCTCACAGAGAGACAGAAAACAACTTCATATAGAGTCACACATACAACCACAACACAGTCTCACACACGGAATCATACAAACAACCACATAGTAGCTTTATACATATTGAATCCAACATAACCAAAGTACAGTCTAATGTATACATACATTAAGTCATTCAAATACAGCTCAGTCCAATAATGCACATTTCAAGTAACATATATAACCACAACATAGTCTCACACAATCATACACATAATCACAATAGAGCTTTACACCTATCATCATACAACCACAGAAGAACCTCACATACAACCAGAGCACAACTTCACACAAAATTACACATACTATCATAGAACAGTTTCATATATACTGAATCCCACATAACCATAACACAGCCTTACATACTCTTATCAAGTCATACCTACACACAGCTACAGAACAACCTCACACACAAACCATAACACAATCTCAGTCACACACACAATCACAGAACCACATGCACAACCACAAAACAACTTCACACATTCATGTACACAATCACAGCATAGTCTCACACACAATATCACACAACCACAGAGAAGTTTTATACACACAAACACAAAAACATCTCACAGAGTCACACACAAACACAATACAGAGTCACACTCAACAACAATACAGCCTAACATACATATTAAATCCAACACAAAACTCACCCCAATCTCACATGGTCATACACACAAAATCACAGCAGTATCACACAAAACCTCACAGTCTCACAGATGGTCATACGCACAATCACAGCACAGCCTGATATATATCATCAAACAGAAGACACTCATACACAATCATGACACAAAGTTACACACACAATCACAGCATAGCCTCACATATGGAATCACAGAGAGACAACCACAGAACAGTTTCATATATAATGGCTTCCCACACAACCAAAGCACTGCCTAATAGGCATATCAAGTCACATACAACCACATGAGCCTCATATGCATACATATAACCATAATACAACCTCTCACAGTCACACATACACATACAACCACAAGAGTCACACAAAACCACAGAAGAGTCTTATACATACAGGCACAGATACAGCATGATCTCACAGTCACATATAAACACAGCATAATCTAATACACAAATCAAGTCACACACAACCATAGAAGAGCCTCACACACACGACCATGGCATGATCCCATGACACATAAAGCCATAACAGAGAATCACACACAACAAAACACAATCTAACGTAGACTTCAAGTCACACACAACCACAGAAAAGCCTCATACACTCACCTATAAGCACAGCTACAAAGAGTCACATACCACAGGAAAGCCTAACATACATGCATGCATGCATGCATACATACATATATCATCACAGAATCAAACACACAACCACAACACAACTTCACACATAGTCATAAACACAACCACAGATGAGTCACACTATCACATTAAACCACAATATGATCTCAGTTAAACATACAACCACAACATATGGTCACACACACAAGCACAGCATAGCCTAACACATGTTTCAAATCTCACATATAATCAAGCATGATTTCACACAGTCACACACACAACCACAGAAGAGCCTAACATACATATCATGTTACAGTTTCATGCTTAATCACAGCATGATCTCACATAGTCACACAAACAGAACTTAGAGCTGCACACAAGCAGGACATACAAACATACATATACACAAATGCATACATACATTCATACATACATCCTCACAGACTCAAGCACGCAACCACAACACAGCTTCACACACAGTCATACACAAACAGCCTCATACATAACATCACAAAATCGTGGGAGACCCTCACATACACGGAAGGCCCTCACACACATACCACAATTTCACACAAAATCAAATCACATACTACCACAGCATAGCCTCACAGGCTGCATCACACAGACAACCACAGAACAATTTTATACATACTGACTTCCCACACAACCATTGCACTGCCTAACATGTGTATTAAGTGACACAACCACAGCAAAACTTAAAACACACATCAAGTCACATACAACCACAGATGAACCACACAATCACATTAAACCACAGCACAATCTCTGTCATACATATGACCACAAAACAGTCACACACAAGCATAGCATAGCCTAACTTGTATCACACACAACCAGAAGAGGCTCACATACACATATATAACTACAGCATGATCCCACATTAGTCACACATACACAGTCACAACAGAGAGTCACACAGAACCACAGCAGAGCCTAACATACATATCAAGTCACACAGTCTCAAGCACACACGCACAACTATGGCATGATTTCATATAGTCAGTCAGAACATAGAACCACACACAACCACAACACCACCTAATACACATATCAAATCACAGAAAAGCAGAGAAGAGACTCACACACACACATACATAACCTTATCACAATCTCACAATCCTATATGCAGCCACAACAGAATATAAAACACATATCAAGTCACAAACAACCACCAAAATCTCAGACATATACTTGTAACCACAGCACAATTTCAGTCACACACTTACAATCACAACACAGTCATATTCAGCCAGAGCACAGCCTAACATACATACTGAATTATACACACAAACACAGCACAATCTCACAGTCACATCCATTCACACCAATCTCACACAGAACCTCACAGTCACACATACATATAACCACATTACTGTACATATATACATGCCATCACAGAACAGCCTGACACATATTATCATACAACCATAGCACAATTTCATATAAAGTCACATAAACACAAGCACACCACTGCCTCACATGGAATTGCACAACCACAGAACAGTTTCATACATACTGAGTCTCACACAACCATAAGAATCCTAACACATGAATTGTCACACAACCTAACATACATAACAAGTCACACCCACAACCACAGCCCAATCTTACAGTCACACACACAACAAAACAGAGTCATACACAATCACAGGATAGTCTAACACACATAGGAAATCACATACAACAAAAGAGTGTCATATGCATAACCACATCACAATTTCACATAGTCACACACACACAGCCACAACAGTCACTCACAACCACAATATAACCTAACATACCTATCAAGTCACACACACAAACATAGCCCACCTTACATAGATTCATACAAAAAAATCACATCACACACATAGCCACACAATCTCAAATAGTCACACCCAACCACAGTACAGCCTGACATGTATATCATAGAATAGAAGACCCTCATACACAACCATAGCACAACTTCAGTCTCACACACACAACTACAACATAGCCTCACACGTGGAATCACACAGATAACGAGAATAGTTTCATACATAATGAGTTCACACACTGTAACATATCCTAACACATGAATTAAGTCACACAACCACAGCAGGCTCATACATATCAAGTCACATACAGCTACAGAAGAGCTTCACACATACACACACACACAACCGCATCACAATCTCAGTCACACATACAGCCCCAATATAGTGTCCTACACAAAAACAGCACAGTCTAAAACACATACTAAGTCACACACAACCACAAAAGAGCCTCATACACACACAAGAAATAACAATCTCACTCTGCCACATACAACCACAAGAGTCTCCCACAAACAAAGCAATGCCTAACACATGTAAGAGCCTCAGACACTCACATAACCAAAGCATAACCTCACACTATCACACACACATGTCCATAACACAGTCATACAGATAGCCTAACACATATCAAGTCACATAAAACCACAGAAGAATCTCACAAACACACATACAACCACAGCATGGTCACACATAGTCACACACACAACCACAATGCAGAGTCACACCATAATAGTACAGCTTAACTCAAATATCAAGGCACACTCAAACACAAAAGAGCCTCACACACACAACCACAGCCACAACTCAGTCACAAAAATTCACAACGTAACCTAACACACATATCAAGTCACATACAACCACAAAAGTCTTTCTCACACACAACCACAGCACAATCTCAAACATAAAACAAGTTACATATAAACCACAGAACAACCTCACATATTTACACACAGCCACAATGCAGATTCACAGTCATATACACAATCACAGCACAGCCTCTCAATATCACACTACCACCAAAAACCCACACATACAACCATAGCACAACTTCACACAAAGTCACACAATCACAGAACAGATTATTATATACTAAGTCCCACACAACCACAGCACAATATACTGAGTCCCATGCAGCCATAACACAGCCTAACCTATTTATCAAGTCAAACACACACAAGCACAGAAGAACTTTACACACAACCACATCTCAGCCTAATATACATATCATACTGTCACACACAACTACAACACAGATATATAAAATCACAGGACAGCCTAGTACACATATCAAGTCACATACAACCCCAGAAGAACCTCATAAACACATACAACCACAACACAATCTCACACTGTCACACAGTCACATACCACAATAGCTTAGTTTAGCGTACATATCAAGGATCACACAAACACAGAAGAGTCTCACACATAACCAGAGCCACAACAGAGTCACACACAACCATACAGTCACACACACAGCCACAACTCAGTCACAAAAAAGGCATAACCTAACACATACATCAAGTCAAATACAACCACAAAAGAGTTTCTCACACACAAGTACAACAGTCACACATAGTCATATACACAACCACAGAACACTCACATAGTCATCACACTGTTACTAAAGATACCCACACAACTGTAGTACAACTTCATACAAAGTCACACAATCACAGAACAGATTCATATATACTAAGTGCCACACATACATACATATATAGAGTCCCGCACAACCACAGCACAACTTAACACACATGTCAAGTCACACACACAACCATAGCATAGCCTAACATACATATCAAGTCACACATACAATCCTCAATCACACAGAAAACCCACAATAGTCTCACACTCATACAACCACAGCATAGCCTCATACATGGAATCACAGAGATAATCACAAAACAGTTTCATACATACTGAGTCCACACACAACTATAACACAAGAATTAAGTCACACAACTGCAGCACAGTTTAACATATCAAGTCATATATAACCACAGAGGGACCTCA
The DNA here is from genome assembly GCF_028372415.1 of Notamacropus eugenii. Classification (NCBI taxonomy): domain Eukaryota; kingdom Metazoa; phylum Chordata; class Mammalia; order Diprotodontia; family Macropodidae; genus Notamacropus; species Notamacropus eugenii. The sequence goes on from NC_092872.1 coordinate 430,259,646, forward strand.
TAAACATGCAACCACAGCACAGTCTTACAGTCACATAGAATAACAATACAGCCTAACACAAATATCAAGTCAAACACAACCACAGCGACAACATAGTCACACACAACCATAGTATAATCTTATATAGTCACACACACAGACACAACTTAGTCACACACAACCACAGCATATATATCAAGTCAGACACAAACTGAGAAGAGTCTAACACACTACACAGTCTCCATCACACACAGCCTCAACAGTCACATACAATCATACCACAACTTCAGAGTCACACACAAATATAACATAGCCTCATACTCATACACACAATCACAGCACAGTATCACATATAACATCACATAATCACAGAAGACTCTCACACACAACCCAAGCACAATTTCACACACACAACTGCAGCATAGCCTCACACATAAAATCACAGAGAACCTTGAAACAGTTTCATATATACTAAGTTAGCAAACAGCTGCACTATCTTACACAATTATTAAATCACACAACCACAGCACAGCCTAACAATTATACCAAGTCACATGCAAACACAGAAGAACCTCACATACACACACAATCATGGAGTGCTATCAAACATAGTCAAACACACAACTGCAACACAGTCACACAAAACCACAGCAGAGCTTAAAACACACATCAAGTCACATAAGAAGAGCCTTACAAACATATACACAACTGCAACATGATCTCACAGTCACACACAAATATAATAGTCACACACAATGGCACAACCTAACATATCGTTACACATAACCACAACATGATCTCACAGTCATACACACAACAAAAGAGTCACACACAACCACAGCACAATCTAACAACATATCAATCACAGGCAACCACAGAAGAGCCTCACACTGACACGCAATCACAACATGATCTCACATAATCACACAACTATAATTAAGAGTCACATAAAACCACAGCACAGTCTAACATACATATCAAATGACACAAACATAGCTCAATTTCACAGGGTCACAGGCACAAAACCACAAGTCACACACAACCACAAAACACTTTCAGCTAGTCACACACAACCATAAAACAGTCTCGTACATTGTCATATGTAATCACAGTAGTCTCACCTGTCATCACACAACCACAAAAGACCCTCACACAACCATAACACAACACTCAAAGTGACACACACAACCACAGCATAGAATCAGATAGAGTCACACAGACAACCACAGTACACCTTCATACATACTGAAACTGATAAAACCACAGCACACCCTAACCAGTCACACCTATCAAGCCACAAAGCACAACCCACATAGTCATACACACAATCACAGCACAACCTCACACATATTATCATACAACCTCAGAAGACTCTCACACATATCAATAGCACAACTTCACTCAAAGTCACGCAGGCACAACCACAGGATGGCCTCATACATGGATTCACACAGACAACTACAAAGCCATTTCATAATACTGAGATTTCATAAAACCATAGAATATTCTAACACGTGTTAAGTGTTGATATATAACCATAACACAGTCTAACATACATATGAAGTCACATACAACCACAACATAGCCTAACACACATATCAGGTCATACATACAACAGTTCAACCTCACATGGGGTCACTGAGAAAACTACAACAATTTCACACAGAACATTCTCACAGTCACACAAACAATCACAACACAGTTTCACACACAGTCATAAACACAATCACAGCACAACCTCATACTGATCATAAAATGACAGATGATCTTCACACACAACTTCACACAGTCACATAATCACGGAACCATTTCATAAATACTGAGCCACACATAATCACAGCACAGTCTAACACACTGAGTCCCACACAACATAGCACAGTGTTTTTCTTGTTGTTGTTTGTTGTGTTCGACCTTCGTTGCTGAAGAGGACCATGCCATCAGAGAAATGATGACATGACTTGCATTTGACCTTGCTTTGAGTGAGGGAGGGCTGTGCAGGTCACCAGCTTCACTTCTCCTCCAGAGCCATCTGAATCCAGTGACCAGTATTCTACACATATCAAGTCACACACAGTCACAGTATGATCTGACAGTCACACATACAACCACAGCACAGTCACAAACAACCACAGCGCAGCCTAACATACATACAAAGTCACACACAACCATAGGGTAAGCCTTACAGATGAGTACAACTTCACATATCATCACAGAACCAAAGAAGACCCTTCCACACAATTATACACAACTTCATATGCACAACCATAGCATAGCCTCACACATGGAGTCACATAAACAACCACGTAAGAGCTTCATACATACTGAGTCCAACATAACTACAGCAGAGTCTAACATGAATGTTGTCATGCAAACCAGTGAAGCACAGTCCAGTCTAATATACATATCGAGTCACATAGACAACCACAAAACAACCTCACATATAGCCATGCCTGCACAGTATAGCTGCAGACATATCACACAACCACAGCATAGCCTCATTCAAAACAGCTTCATACATTCTGAGTCCCATACACCCACAGCACAATCTAAAACACATATCAAGTCTCACACACACATGCACAAACGCAGCAAATTCAGTCACATACACCAAACCACAACTGTCTCACAAATTTTCATACACATGATCACAGCACAGCCTCATATTATCATACAACTACAGAAGACACATACAACCATAGCACAGTCTCACACACATATCAAGTCTCACATACACAACCGTAGAAAAACCTCAAATACACACATACAGTTCAATCTCACACAGTCACATATACAACCACAGCATAGCCATATATATATACATACATATATGTATACATATACATATATCAAGTCACACGTAGTCACAGAAGAGTGTAACACTCACACATACACACATACACACACACACACACACACACACACACCCATGGCACAATTTCACATAGTCAGACATAATCACGACAAATAATCATACATAACCACAACACAACACAGAACACACATCAGATCACACACTCAAAACCACAACAGTTACAAATATCCACATGACAACTTCACATAGTCACATAAAACCACAACAGTCTCATTCACAGTCATACAATTACCACACAACCTCACACATATCATCACACAACCATAGAACAGCCTTATATACATTTTGTCACACACAAACACAGCCCAACCTCACATACAATCATACACCCAAAATCACAACAGCCTCACACATGACCAAAGAACAACCTCATAATCACACAACCACAACATAGACTCACACAGTCATACACCCAATCATAGCACAACTACACACACAGTCATACAACCATAGTATAGCCTCACACATAGTCACATGACCACATAATAGCTTCATCCATACTGAGTCCAACACAACCACAATAGAGTCTAACACACATATTAAATCACACAAACACAACGAAATGCAGCCCAGCCTAATATACATATCAAGTCATATAGAAGACCACAAAATCACTTCATATATAGCCATGCACACAGTCATAGTATAGCTTCACATATACCATCCCACAAAGATAGAAGACCCTTCACAAAAGCACAATACAGTCTCATTCATGGAATCACTAAGACAACCACAAAACAGTCTCATATATTCTGAGTCCCACACAACTACAGCACAACCTAAAACACATATCTAGTCTCACACACAGAGAGAACAACCCCAGTCGCACACTTCAAACCACAACAGTCTCACAAATTGTCATACACAGTCACTGCACAACTTCACACATATCATCATACAACCTCATACACAACCAAAGCAGTTTCACACACCTATCAAGTCACACACGCAACCACAGAAGAACCTCAAATACACACAGTTCAATCTCACACAGTCACATATACAACCATAGCATTGCCTCACATACATATCAAATCACATACAACCAAAGAAACATGCACACACACACACACACACACACACACACACACATACAACCATGGCACAATCTCACAGTCAGATACAACCACAACAAATAATCACACATAACCACAACACAACATAAAACACATAGCAGGTCACACACCCAAAACCACAGCAGTTACACATATTCATGTGACAACCTCACATGGTAACACAAAACCACAACAGTCTCACAAGTCATACAATCACCACACAACCTCACACATATCATTACACAATCATCAAATTCCTCACACACAACCATAACATAGCCTTATGCACATAGCAAGTCACACACAACACAGCCCAACCTCATAGTCACACACTCAAAACCACAACAGTCTCACACATGTCTATAGAACCTCACAGTGATACAACCACAACACAGCCTCACACATAGTCATATACACAATCACAGCACAACTACATACACAGTCACACCCATAACCATAACATAGCCTCACATATGGAGTCACACAATCACATAATAGCTTCATACATCCTGAGTCCAACATAACTACAGCAGAGTCTAACATACATGTTAAGTCACACAAACATAGTGAAACACAAACAGTGAAACACAGCCCAGCCTAATACACATATCACAACCACAAAATAACTGCACACATAGCCATGTACACAATCACAGTATGGCTTCACACATATCGTTACACAACCACAGAACCTTCCACACAATTATAATACAATTTCACACAAAATCACACATACAACCACAGGACAACCTCAGTCACACACCCCAAACCACAACAGTCTCACAAATCATCACACACATGATCACAACATAGCCTCACATGTATCATCATACAACCACAGAAAACCTTCACACATAACCATAGCAAATCTCATGTACATATCAAGTCTCACACAACCTCACATTGTCACACAAAGCCACTACACAGTATCACACATGATCATACAATCACAACACCACCTCACACATATTACACAACCATAAAAGTCCTCACACATAGCCATACACACTATCATAGCACAACTACACACAGTCACATATACAACCATAGCATAGTTTCATACATGGAATCACACAACCAATCACATAATAGCTTCATACATACTAAGACAAACATAACCTGGAGAGACTTATTTGAATTGATGCTGAGTGAGGGGAGCAGAACCAGGAGAAGATTGTGCACAGTTCCAGCCACATTGCACGATGACTAACTTGGATAGACTTAGCTCTTCTCAGCAATGCAAAGTTCTGAGACAATGCCAAAAGACTCATGATGGAAAATGCCATCCACATGCAGAGAAAGAACTGTGGAGTCTGAATGCAGATGGAAGCAGACTAGTTGCTCTCTCTCTCTCTCTGTCTTTTTTTGGTTTTGTCTTTTTTTCTTCTTTCTTGTAGTTCATCCCATTGATTCTAGTTCTTCTTTACAACATGACTAACGTGAAAATATCTTTGACATGAATGTATATGTAGAGCCTGTATCAGATTGCATACCATCGGGGCAGGGGCAGTGGGAGGAGGATAGAATTAAAACTCAAAAGTCTGTGGAACTGAATATTGAAAACTAAAGATAAGTTTTTTTAAAAAGACAAACATAACCACAGCATGGCCTGACACACATATTAAGTCACGTAAATACATTCCGGCCTAATATACATATCAAGTCACAATCACACCACAAAACAGCTCCACACATAATCATACACATGACCACAGTACAGGATCATACATATCTTCACACAACTACAGAACACCCTTCCATACAATTACAGAGCAATTTCACACAGTCACACATACAACCACAGCACAACCTTATTTAAACATATTCAAACAACCACAGAACAGCTTCATACACCCTGAGTCCCACACAACCACAGCACAACCTTATTTAAATATATTCAAACAACCACGGAACAGCTTCATACACCCTGAGTCCCATACAACCTAAAACACTTAAGTCTCTCTCTTTCTCTCTCTCTCTCTCTCTCTCTCCATACACACACACACACAACCATAGATCAACTTCACAGTCACACAACCCAAACTACAATCACAGTATAACCTCTCATATATCATCATCCAACCACAGAAAACCCTCACACAACAACCACAGCACAGCCTTACATATATATCAAATCACGCACACAGCCACAAAAGGACCTCACATACATACTTCAGTCTCTCACAGTCACACATGTAACCACAATATAGTCTAACATACATATCAAGTCACACTCAACCATAAAAGATGCACACACATAATAATCATGGCACCATCTCACACAGTCACACACAACCATAACAAATAATCATACATATAACCACAGCATAAAATAAAACACATATCAAGTTACACGCAAAAATGTAGCCCAACCGCATATAGTAGCATACCCAAAATCACAATAGTCTCACACACATTCAGAAAACAACCTCACAGAGTCATCACATGCATAACCACAGCACAGTCTCATAAATTGTCATACACACAACCATAGCACAACTTCACAGTCACACAATCACAGAACACTTCCATATATGCTGGGTCCCACACAACCACGGCACAGTCTAACATACCTACAGAGTCCCAGACAATCAAAGCACAGCCTTATACACGTATCAAGTCACACAGTCACAGCACAATCTTATACAGTCTTACATACAACTAAAACACAGAGTCACACACAGCCATGGTACAGCCTAAAACACATATCAAGTTGCACTCACAAATACTGCCCAACCTCACCACATAACCAAAACCACAACAGTCTCATTAACAACCACAGAGCAACCTCACAGTCACAACACAACCACAATACAGCCTTACATAGTCACATATACAATCACAATATACCTCACATACAATCACATAGCCACACAAGATCCTCGCCTACAGCCATAGCACAACTTCACAGTCACACAATCACAGAGTACTTTCATATGTTCTAAGTCTCGAATAACCACAACATAGTCTGGCATACCGACTGAGTCCCACAGAACCACAGCACAGTCTTATATACATATCAAGTCATGCATACAACCACAGAAGAACCATACACACTCACATACAACCATGGCACAATCTCATATCATTACACATACAACAACATGGTGAGAACCATAGCACACATATCCTAACACACATATCAAGTCATACACAATCATAGAAGAGTCTCACACACAACCACAGAAAGGTGTCACGCAAACACAACTACAACTCAACCTAACACACATATCAAGTCATATATAACAACAGAAGAGCACACAACTACAGCATATACAACTACAGCATTTCACAGAATCACACACACAACCACAAAACATAGTCACACACAGTCACAGCACAGTCTAAAACGCATATCAAATTACACATACAATCACAACCTTACCTCACATGAAGTCACTCTCAAAACCACAATAGTCTCACTCAACACAGAACAATGTCAAATAGCCACACACACTCACTTTGAGGCAAACAAAACCTAGAGAAAGTTACACAAAGATGTTCTCCCAGCTAGACAGAAACCCATATGATCACGTACAAAGATCCACAGTCAGAAATATGTTTAATATGATTGCACATGTACAGCCTATATCAGATTGCTTGCCATCTTGGGGAGGAGGGAGAGGAGGGAGGAAGAAAAAAATTTTGGAACTCAAAGTCTTATAAGAGTGAATATTGAAAACTATGTTTACATATAAATGGAAAAAATATAATACTAAGTGGAAAAATTTTTTTAAAAATCAAGTAAGGGAAAGGAAAGTAGAGGGAGGACATTGCCATTTGTCCGAATTAGATTAAAACTTTAGAACATTATTCAAATATACAGTGCCACAAGGAATATTACGAGCCTAATTGTTATCTAGGCTGGGTAAGGGAAGCATATTTTAAAAGTATATAGTGCTAAAATAAAGAAAAATAACTAAGTTATTCAACTTGGAAAAAAAGATGGAGTTAGTCATATTTTCTCTGACTTTTCATTTCAGTTTAGTAAATTTTAAAAACTATGCAAGACCTATTTTCTTTGATTTTAAAGAATGTTTTGCAAATTTTAAAAACTACAAAGATCCCCAGTCATACAAAGAAATATTCCAAATACATGGGCATACTTAGAAACATTCACTACTGCTCAGACACAACTACAGAATTCCACACAATCACACACAGAAACTGCCACATATACATCAAGAGACAGACACATACCCAGAGACACATAGACACACAGAGACTCTGCCATGGGGGCATCCTTCATAACCACCTAGAGAAGTATCCACCCAGATCCTCTATTGAACAAACAGAGAGGTTCCAGATAAGTAGAGAAGGAAATGGAGAAACTGAGCTCCCAGCCTTCATCTCAGTCAGTCTCCTTTCCCCCTGCCCTTCCATGATGCCAAGTGATGAAGGTGTAGATTTTTTCCTCAATATCCTAGCAGTATCCCTGGAGGAGCTGGCAGAAGCATCTGTCTCAGAATCCTAGGTCAGACTGGGCATGAAGAGGAGAGCAAACTCTAAGGTCTATACAGATACCAGCAGAAAAGCCATGCCAAATACCCAAGGGGAACATCTTGAGGATGACCAGAAAGTACCTCCCAGGAGCTGGGGGTTACATGTGCTCCAAGGTAGAGCCCTTGAATCTAGTATGTACAGATATAGGAAAAAACACATAACCACAAAAACACAGTGACAAGAAGACACACACACACAATTAAAGGTACACAGGAATCTATGCTTAGAAACAGACACCCAGAGGTAAATTGTCTCACATAAGAGAGACAAGAAAAAGGTTGCACAATGGAGGGGAAGAAAGGGAAGGTGAAAAACAATGAGTAAACCTTACTTTCATCAGATTTGGCTTAAGGAGGGAATAATATACACGCTGAACTGGGTATCTTACCCTACAGGAAAGTAAGGGGGAAGGGGATAAGGGTACGGGGATGATAGAAGGGAGGGCAGATTGGGAAAGGGGGTAGTCAGAAGCAAACACTTTTGAAAAGGGACAGGGTTAAAGTTGAAAACAGAATTAGTGCGGGGCAGGATAGGATGGAGGGAGATAAAGTCTTTCACAACATGACTATTACGGAAGTGTTTCACATAACTACACATGTATAACCCATATTGAATTGCTTGTCTTCTCAATGAGGGTGGATGGGGAGGGAAGAAGGAAGAGAATTTGGAACTCAAAGTTTCAAAAACAAATGTTAAAAATTGTTTTTACATGCAAATGTGAAACAAGATATACAGGCAATGGGGTATAGAAATCTATCTTGCCCTTCAAATAAAGGGGAAGAGGATAAGAAGAGAGGATGATAAAAGAGAGGGCAGACTGGGGGAAGGCGTAATCAGAATTCATGCCCTCTCAGAGTGGAGGGAGAGGAAAGATGGGGAGAAAATTTGGAACTCAAAATCTTGTGGAAATGAATGTCGAAAACTAAAAATTAATTAATTAATTAATTAAAAAAAAGAAACAGACACCCAGAAACAAAAACATAGGCACACACTTGAACACATAAAAGTATACATATACCACACCTAAAAGCATACACCAAAAAACAGAAAAGTATACAGATACCCACATACCACACACAAACACAAATCCAGAGATATACATATACATACATCCAGAACAGATATACCCAAAGATTCACACAAAAATATACATACACACACCCACAGAAATATAGATACATACACAGTCAGAGATACACAGAGACACACATAAAAACACACACTCCAAAACACAGACAACTACCACACATAAAGATACATATGCACACCTGAAGACATACAGAAAGTCATACGCAGAGAGAAAGACACACATATATACATACAAATCCAAAGACATATTCATACACCCAGAGATACCCAGAAAGACAAAAAGATACACAGATACACAGCTAAAGAAATACAGACGCAGATGGAAACACATAGCTAGCCACATGTCCAAAGAATCCACAGTCAATGACAAACACACAGTCGTACATCAAAAGACAGTCACACATAGCAACCCCCACACAGTGACGGCTACAACAGCGCTCACACAAGCACAGAGCCAACACAGCCTCACACAGACATAGTCCTGCCCATAGACAGAGAAAGATGAGCACAAACACAGAAACAGAAACATGAGCACATACCCATAGCCATGAAGAGGAAGACATATGGTCACATACAGAAATCAGCTCAGCCATACAAAGAAATGTGCCCACACCGAAACAGAGACAAAGATGCGTATACACAGAGATAGTTAAATGCATACCCACAGAGACAGATATTTGCACAGCCAGAAACAGAGAGATGAGCATAACCATAAGCACACAGAGATGTGTGTACATACAAAGATGCACAGACACCTCCTCAAAGACCCACTCAGCCAGAGATAGTCAGACACAGAAAACAGCATAGCCACACAGACAAAATTATACCTGTACAGAGACATGCCCATACGGATGCACAGACAGACGAGTCACCATGCACACTCAGCAACACAACACACACAAACACAGAGACATGCTTGCACAGAGATATGACCACACACAGAAACAGACATAGCCACATCCAGAAGTTGAGGACGTACATGCAGATACAGAGAGATGTGCACACACCAAAACAGAGAAATGCATACCCACATAGATATATATATACACACAGAAAGACTAGGAGAGATACGTGCATATCCATAGAAAGAAAAATGTAACAAACACAGCCCCACTAAAGAGTGTGTGTGCTCATTGGATAACAGTAAGGGAGAGATATACACTCAGGTCCAGGCAGGAACAGAGAAAGACACAAACACACACACACACACACACACAAGTACACACCCAAAGAAAAAGATTCATACATAGAAAGACATACCTACAACTATACAGAGAAATAGCCACACAGTGACCCTCACAGACAGTCATACACAGAAACCAGTACAAATATACACAAAGATACAAAATGATTTGCACGCGCACATTTACACAAAAACATGGACAGAACAATGTCTGTGTGCAAACAGAAACAGGAGAGATGTGTCTATACCGAGAGAGATGTCCATGGCGCGCACACACACACACACACACACACACACACAGACACTCACAGACACAGAGAGACACCATCACATGCCCAAACAGACACAAACAAAAACAACACAGTTATACACAGGGATACAAAATACACAAGCAGATACCTACATAGAGACACAAGCCTATGTATACATACAGAGACAACCACAGCCTCATACAGTCCTACACATACACACATACACACATACACTCACACTCTGCTAGAGAAAGTCACACACAGAAATCAACACAGCTATATGTATATATATATATGTATGTATGTATGTATGTATGTATATAGACACAAAGATGCATACAGAGATATATACACACTGAAAGATAAAACACGTACACAGGCACATCTGAACAGAGAGAAGCACTCCTGCACAGAGAAACAGAGACACCTGAACAGAGAGATGAAGAGGGACACACAGAGAACCTAAGCACATATAGTCACACACAAGGGCAAAAATAGACATACACATTGGAGCAAAGAGACATGGAGTCAGAAACAGAGATTCACTTGGGGACAGAGAGACAGAGACACAGAAGCACATGGGGCAGAGTCGTAATACAGAGGCAGAGACACACAAACGGACAGAATCACAGGTAGAGAAAAACACATATAGAGGGACAGATACACTCAGAAGCATACACATACAAATACACACACACATACACGGAGAGAGGGACACACCAATACAAGGACAGACAAGGATATGTGTTCTCACACATGAGCAAAGAAAATCATGGACAAAGTAACAAACACAGAGAGAAATAAAGAGATGCATGCACACAGAGAGTAAAAACTCAAGGGAAGAAAGAAAGGAAGAAAGAAAGAAAGAAAGAAAGAAAGAAAGAAAGAAAGAAAGAAAGAAAGAAAGAAAGAAAGAAAGAAAGAAAGAAAGAAAGAAAGAAAGAAAGAAAGAAAGAAAGAAAGAAAGAAAGAAAGAAAGAAAGAAAGAAAGAAAGAAAGAAAGAAAGAGAAAGAAAATGTTCATGTACACCCAAAGAAAGATAAGTACAAGAGTACCCAGAGTCACAGAGACTAGAGATATGCATACATACAGAGACATGTCCGTACTGTCTCCAGGGACAGAAACATACCGAGGCAGAAATGTACTCAAAAAGACAGTCACACACACACACACACACACGCACACATGCACGTACACACATTCTCTGAGAGACAGGCACACAGAGCCACAGAGCTCCAGAGAGAGACACAGACATAATCACCCAAAGATAAACGCACCTACAAAGGGACTGTCATACCTCTAGACAGACATCCCCACAAAGAAATATACAAAGAGACACACAACCATAGAGTCCATAAGAGGTTCACGTACACACACAGAGGCAAACAGTATAACACACACCCACTGGTATATACATAAACACAATCAGTCACTTGCACTCAGATACCCACACAGAGACCCCCAAATAGGAATACACAAAAACCCACAAAGCCACACTGAATTAAGTACACACACACATACACACACAGAGCCACAGGAGACCACACATAGACAAAACAAACATGCTCCAAGAAATAGACATGTAACCACCTGGAAACATTGATACTCAGAGAAAAAGACACAGAGACACAGAAATGTATGAATTAGAGACCCACACATGAAGTTCCATCTAGGTATTCACACACACACACACACACACACACCAAGACAGACACCTAGAAACAGACACACTCATACACAAAGGCATACATAGACACAAATATACCCTCCCAGAAACAGACAAGATTCTAGAAACATAGAAATACACACGCACGCACACACATACACACACACAGGGAAAGAAAAACACCTACACAGAAGACAAAGATAGGCCCACACACAGACAGAAACAAGAGACGCACACACAGACAGAAGAAAAGAAGCAGACATGCACAGGCAGTCACACAAAAATCGAGCAGAGAGATACAGAGAGAATCAGAGATTCACCCTGGGACAGAGACAGAGCAGAGACCCAGATACAGAGTCAAACAGAGCCAGAAACATATATAGAATCAGAAAGAGACCGAGACAGACAGAGAGAGAGGGAGGGAGGGAGGGAGCTACACAAAGATAGAGACAAAGACGCAAAGAAATAGAAACAGACATACACAAAGACAGTCACATGGAGATTGCTGTCCAACTCCATGTGTACAGACACATGGAAACAGAGACATACAGAGGCACACACAGAAAAAACACATACAGAAAAAGTAACGGAGACAGCTACCAATTAAGGGAACAAACAAGGAGAATGTGAGAGAAACAGGAAGGAAGGGAGGGAGGGAGGGAGGGAGGGAGGGAAGGAAGGAAGGAAGGAAGGAAGGAAGGAAGGAAGGAAGGAAGGAAGGAAGGAAGGAAGGAAGGAAGGAAGGAAGGAAGGAGAGGGCCAGACACAAAGAGACCATCCTGAGCCCAAGCCAGAGTCAGAGATCAACTTAGGGACTGAGCCACAAACAGAACAAAAGAGCAACAAATAAATTGAACTACAAACAGATCATACAAGACAGAGGGGTCAAGGCATAGAGAGTCTATGAGGAGCTTCTAGATGTAACAGCCTGGAATTATGGGATCACCTGGACAAGAGGTCCTTAACCTTTTTTATGCCATGGACCCCTTTGGCAGTCTGGTGATAACTATGGACCCTTCAAAACAATGTTTTTAAATGGATAAAACAAAATACATGGTATCACAAAAGATACTAACTATTCTGAAATACAATGATCAAAAAAATGTTTAAAACAAAACAAATTCATAGACTCCATGCTAAAAACCCCTGACCTAGAACATCTAACAAGGAAAAAATCAAAGAATGAGGAAAGGAGAAGAGACCATACTGAGGAGAAGCTAAAGAATGTCTCTCTTGAAGAGAAAACTAGGGGATGGTGAGACGGCTGGGCTAGGCTAGAGGGATGTGATTATCATCTTCATTTATGAGAGAATCACAGAATCTCAAGGGCTGTTAGGGACCTCACACACTAGCTAGTCCATATTTATATTGGAATCTCTGTCTCTCTGTTTCTGTCTCTCTCTGTCTCTCTCTCTCTCTTCTCTCCCTCCCTCCCTCCCAACTCCCTTCCTCATCCTCTGTTTCCCTGTCTGACTTTGTAGATCACTCTTCTGCTTATTCAATCTACCTCTCTTATTCCTTCAATCTATTGTCCACATGCTGTATCATTATCTCTGTGTATTACTTTTCCTGTATGTGTTGCTTTCTCCAAGTGGTTAACCCGCCCTCTGCTTACTCAAATGAGAAGAAAGCCACTAATGAGAAGGGGATATATTTGAAGGGTTATCAAGAAGAAGAAGGATTATAAACTTGTTCTGCTCGAACCAAGAAGGCATAACTATTAGAAATGGGTGGAAACTTCAGAGAAATAAGTTTCAGTTCAATAGAAGGAAATTACAATTAAAATTGTCCCGACGATCAAATGAGGCAATTTCTACAAAAGCACTTAGTACAATGGCTGGTGCATAGTAGGCAAAATCTAGGTGCCTATTCCCTTCCCTAAAGGGGAAGAGGGCTATCTTAGGAGACAGAAAGGCTACTCACTGGAAATCTTCAACCAGTTAGGGATAGTATGGCTGGAATTCTTGTCCTTGTATGTACAGGTTGAAGTAAATAACTTCTAAAGTCCCTTTTCAACTCTGTGATCCTAGTCCTGATTCTGTTACTAACTCATTGTGTGACTCTGAGCAAGTCCCTTCCCCTTTCTTTTCCTCAGTTCCTTGATCTGTCAAATGGGGATAATAAAGCCTTGACCTCATAGAGATTTGGTAAGGGATCAAATGAGCTATTGGTTGCAAAAATTCTGAGGAAATAAATAAGGTGCCAAACAGATACAAGGTCTAATAATAGTAGTGACACAGCAAAGGAAGAAACATAGTCCTAATAAATGTTTGTTGAGTTGCCATCTACTATTACCAAAGCCTCAGGCAAGGATGTCATGCTCTCAGCCTGCAAAAAACACAACTGTTGGAATAATTTTGCTCCCATCCTCACCCAACCCCACCCCCACCCCCACACAAACACCCATTTTACCTTCAAAAATAGGTCAATTCTTGATTACTTTGGATTATCTACTAGCAATGGGTAGCAGGTGGCACAGTGGATAGAGCATCAGGCTACCTTATCTGCCATAGTTTCCTCATCTGTAAAATGAGCTGGAGAGGGAAATGGCAGACCACTGCAGTACATTTGCCAAGAAAATCCCAAATGGGGTCATGAAGAGTGGAACACAACTGAAAATCTACTAGCAAATTTTTCATTCTGCTTTTCTGACATCCTCCAGGAGCAGTGGCACACCCCCAGCGGGTAGCTCATGGTACAACATGTTTATTGAATTGACCTGGATCTAACTCAACAGTCTGATGACTGTCCAAACAAAGGCCAACAATATTTTAGGCTACATCAATCCATCAACCAACAAATATTTATTTTCATACCTACTTTGTGCCAGAATGCTCCAGCACTGTTGGAATTATAAAGACAAAAATGAAACTAATCCTGCCCTCAAGGAGAGCATTCAATTGGATGCATAAAAGTCTCATATTCAGAATGAAAAAGACTAAGGTCCTACTGTCCTATAGCCTACTCATACCCTGTCTGGGATACTGGTCCCAGTTCTAGAAACTAGATTCTAAGAGGGACTAGTATAAACTGGAACATGTCCAGAAGAGACTGATGAGGACAGAGAAATAACTAGAAACTATGTCATAAAAAAGTCAGATGAAGATAGTAGGGATATTTAGTCTAGGAAGAAAGAATGTAAGGTGGAGATTGTAGGGAAGGAGACAGACAAGAAGCTAGAAGCTAAATGGCACCATAAATAGTGCACTATACTTGGATTTAGGAAGACCCAGTTTCAAATTCTGGCTTAGAAACCCACTAGACTCATATGCTCCTGGACAAGTAACATCACCTCTCAGCCTCAGTTTGATCATCTGTAAAATAGGTATAATAGCACCTACCTCACAGGGTTGTTGTATCAAATGAGATAGCATATAAAAAGCATTTTGTAAAAAAAAATTCTCCGGAACACAAGCCATGGTGCAAATGACACATAGGCTCTTGCTTCCTTGCAGGATAGGGGCCTTTAAGTGTTGCTCTTACATTCAATTAACATATATGTGTGTATGCATGTATGTATGCATTTTGTATGTATATGTGTGTGTGCATATTTGCATGTATACACATGCAAATGTTATACATGTTATGCATGTGTTATATCCCCATTACAATTAAAGCTCCTTGAGGGCAGGAACCCCTTCACTTCAGTCTTTATACACCCAGTACTCAGCATAGTGCCTGGCACATATTAACTACTTAATAAATGCTTGTTGATTGATTAATCAATGCCATGCCCAACACTGGCTTCTCTACTCACTTTTCTTTGTTAACAGTTCTTCCTAGAGACTGGAACCACTAACTGAGTTTTACACCATTACCTGAGCCACCACCTAAACTTATAATCACCCAAAGCATTCAGGGTGACAGAGAAAACTGGTCTCTGTGGTCCCCACTAGCCCAACCCTCTGGGATTTGGGAATGGACAGGTGCCCAGGCAGATTGTACCATAGTTTGAGTAACAGATCCCCCCCGATGAGCTTAGCCAACCTTCTCCACAGATGCCAATGAGTCTTTCTTTTCTGTCTGCCTAGCATAATCCTCATTTTCTTTCTGTAAATTTCTGTTCCGGATCCAAGCTTTGGCTTGAGGTCTCACCAAGGTCACCGCCTTATCGCTGACAGAGCCGCAAGGTTTCTGAAAAGAAAGAGGAGGACCCTACGCCCACCCCCCACACAGGCCCAAGTTATTTCTCTCAAGCAACTTGAGATCCCTGAGGGAATGATGTCCACATTCCACTTGGGGTCCACACAGGGGAGAGACAGAGAAAAGAATGGTAGTCACAGCCATCCCCCCCACTCTCCCTCTCCCTTTCCACCTGTAGTATTCCCTCACAATGGAAAAGAGGATTGAAAGATAAACTCAATAGCTGGGACAGTTGTGAAAGCCTTACTGATCATGGAAAACTGCAGCCACTCCACTTAGCCCAGACACAGAAATATACCAGGCAGAGTCTAAAAGAAATCATGTGTATCCTAAAAGAAATTAGGTAGAGCAGACAAAATTAGGCAGTCTACAGGGAAACATCAATGAAAACACAGGCCAGAGAACAGGTATATACTTCGGCATGGAATAACGGGAGGATCTCTAGATGTGGAGTTGAGAGCCCCCAGGGTTCTAGTCTGGACTTTACCATAAGAGTTACATGATCTTGGGTGGGACATTTCACTGCTCTAGGCTTCAGTTTCCTCAGCTACTAAATATGGACCATTGTCTGCCCTGCTTCCCTCTGTCTGTCAGGACTGTTGTAAAGAATAAACCAGACACTGAATGGGAAAGGACTTTGAAAAGTTAACCTGCACAAGGGATTAGGATTATTCTTTCAGGGGTCCCACCTGCAATGTGGGCTGAGGTGATGGCTCCTTTTCTCTCTTGTATCTTGATGACTTCTTTCCTCCCTTGTGCCTTGATGGCTCCTTTCGCCCCTTTTTTCTTGATAGCTCCTTCTCTTCCGTGTGTCTCAATGGCTCCTTTCTTCCCATGTATCTTGATGGCTCCTTTCCTACTGTGCGTTTCATGGCAGGTGGGGCGGAGGTCAGGCTCCTGCGGACCAGCACTTTGGCAGACTGCCCACTCGTGGGTCGCCAGAGGGACTTTTTTGCCCAGTACTTTTTGATCTTACTACTCCTGTTCACTAAGTCAGCAAGCGTCATACGATTCTCCTCCATGAAGACCTGACCCCACAGGAGAGAAATCATATTAAAATAAGGACTTGAATTTGGTGGGCTCTTCAGTCTGGGTGCTTGCTAATGATTGAGTTTCTCCTAGGGAAAAAAAGGGGGGAGGAGTGTGGTGGTAAAAGCACCACCTTTGGAGTCAGAGGACCTGAGTACAAAATCTGCCTCTGACATATATGACCTTGGCCAATCACTTAACCTCTCTGAGCCTCAGTTTTGCCATCTGTAATATGTTTGTATTTTGAGGACAGGGAAAGAATCAGATTGGACTAGATCTCTGAGGTCCTTTC
Organism: Notamacropus eugenii; assembly: GCF_028372415.1. Taxonomy (NCBI): domain Eukaryota; kingdom Metazoa; phylum Chordata; class Mammalia; order Diprotodontia; family Macropodidae; genus Notamacropus; species Notamacropus eugenii. The sequence continues at coordinate 430,277,709 of NC_092872.1, forward strand.
CAACTCTAAAACTATGAGCCTATGAAAAAGCATCTCATACAAGTGTCAGGTCACATCCTGATAGAAAAATAAGTTAAGTGGTGGGGTGGGGTAGTGGAAACTGGGAGTTATGACATCTGGATTCTAAACTCAGATCCTCTACTAACCAGCCATGTGACTATACAGGTCACTTTTCTGTAAGCCTCACTTTCCACATGTGTAAAATAAGGAGGGTTGATGACCTCAAATACTTTCCAGCTCTCACATTCTAGCATATAACAAGACTACATTTCTTGAGCTCAAAAGTCCTGAGCTGCAATAGGGCTAAAGCCAATTCAGTGTCCATTCTAAATCCAACACCAATATGGTGAGCCCCCAGAAGTGGAGACCACCAGGTTGTCTAAGGAAGGAGTAAACCAACCCAGATCCAAAACAGAGCAGGCCAAAGGTCTCATGTTAATCAGGTATGGAATGAGGCCTGAGAGTGACTGCTGCACTTTCAGTCTGGGCTAGAGGAAGAGAAACAGTCTCTGAAAGGAAAAGGCAGAGAAAGAGGAGAAGGGGAAAGGAGAAAAGGGGACTATATGATAAACCAAGAAGTTTACAAAACAAAATCAAAAGACTGAAAAAATAGAAGGTAACGTGAAATATCTCATTGGAAAAAAAAAGTAACCTGGAAAATAGATCCAAGAGAGACAATTTTAAAATTATGGGACTACCTGAAAGCCATGATCAAAAGAGCCTAGACATTATTTTTCATGAAATTATCAAAGAAAAATGCCCTGATATTCTAGAACCAGAGGGCAAAATAAACATTGAAAGAATTCACCGATCACCTCCTGAAAGAGACCCGAAAAGAGAAACTCATAGGAATATTGTGACCAAATTTCAGAGTTCCCAGGTCAAGGAGAAAATATTGCAAGCAGCTAAAAGGAAACAATTCGAGTATTGTGGAAATACGATCAGGATAACACAGAATCTGGCAGCTTCTACATTAAGGGATCAAAGGGCTTGGAATAGGATATTCCAGAAGTCAAAGGAACTGGGATTAAAACCAAGAATCACCTACCCAGCAAAACTGAGTATAATACTTCAAGGGAATGGTCATTCAGTGATATAGAGGACTTCCAAGCATTCTTGATGAAAAGAATAGAACTGAATAGAAAAGTTGACTTTCAAACACAAGAATCAAGAGAAGTATGAAAGGGTAAACAGGAAAGAGAAATCATAAAGGACTTTCTAAAGCTGAACTGTTTACATTCCTACATGAAAAGATAATATTTGTAACTCGAGACTTTTCTCAGAATTTGGATAGGTAGAGGGATTATACACACACACACACACACACACACATATAGACAGAAAGCACAGGTTGAGTTGAATCAGAAGGGATGATATCTATAAAAAAATAAAATTAAGGGGTGAGAGAGTAATATATTGGGAGGAGAAAAGGAGAAATGGAATGGGGCAAATTATCACTCATAAAAGAGATAAGAAAAATCTTTTTCAATGGAGAAAAGGGAGGAGGTAAGAGGGGAAAAGTGAAGCTTACTCTCTTCACATATGGCTTAAGGAGGGAATAACATGCTCACTAAATCTGGTGTGAAAATCTCTTACACTACAGGAAATTAGGGGAGAAGGGGACAAGTGGGGTGAGGGGGATGATAGAAGGGAGGGCAAATGGGAGAAGGGAGTAACTAGTAAACACTTTTGGGAAGGGACAAGGTCAAATGAGAGAATAAAAAAGGGGGACAGGGTAGGATGGAGGGAAATATAGTTAGTCTTACACAACATGACTATTATGGAAGTCTTTTGCAAAACAACATATATATAGGCTGTATTGAATTGCTTGTCTTCTCAGTGGGGATGAGATGGGAGGGAGGGAGGGAGAGAAGTTGGAATTCAAAGTATTAGAAATGAATGTTGAGAATTTTTATTGCATATAACTGGGAAATAAGAAATACAGGTAATGGGGCATAGAAATTTATCTTGCCCTACAAGAAAAGAGAGAAGATGGGGATAAGGGAAGGGTGGGGTGTGATAGAAGGGAGGGCACATTGAGGGAAGGGGTAATCAGAATGTAAGGTGTTATGGGGTGGGAGGAGGGGAGAGATAGGAAGAAAAATTGGAACTCAAAATTTTGTGGAAATGAATGTCAAAATCTAAAAATAAATAAATAAAACTAAAAAATTTTTTAAAAAAATAAATTGAAAGGGAGGCCAAGGGCTCCCCTTGAACATACCTTCTTGGGCTTCAAAGCAAGGGGGCTCCTTGAAGCATTGAAATGAATAAGGGGCTTTCCCCAGCTGACATTCCAAATGAAAATGTCACCATTATAGGAAGCTGATCCCAGGATGTGGCTACGGTACTTGGCCAGACACAAGATATCCTCAGTGTGAAAGTAAGGCCAGTGGTCATACAGGGGGACTACTTCCTTGTTTCCATACCTGGGACAAAACATCAGTCATCAGTCAAGAATAAAGACATTTTCCTACCTCAGAGTTCCCATGGACTTCAGGAAGGCTCTAGTGACTAAAGCCATTTGGAATGTAGGCCCATATAATGCTCTGCTTTCTCATATCAAAACTTTCTTCCAACCTAGAATCACAGAACCTCAGGATTTGAGAGGGATCTCAGAGGTATCCTAGCCTAGCCACTACCTGAACCCTTGTATCACATACCAAAGTGGTCACTGAACATGAGAAAGTGTTCAAGTACCTTCCATGATGTAGAGGGAGCCCAAAGTCTCATAATCTGCCTCATTCTACTGTCAGATACCTCTAAAAAGTTCCCCCTACATTGACTCAAATTCTATCTCCCTATAATTGCCACCCCCAGGCCAAGATTTGGAGAATCTCAGAGTTAGAAGGGTTTCCCTGAGGTAAGACAGTTCAGTACCTCGAGGAGAAGTTTATTGAATGAATGAATGAATGAATGAATGAATGAATGAATGAATGAATGAATGAATGAATGAAGGATAAGATCAAATTAGCTTTTTCTGTCATTGTTGACATATAGAGCTTGTAGTCATTAAAACCCCAGGGACTTTTTAACCAAATATTACTCTAGTTATACCTCTCCCATGCTACACTTAGGCAGCTTTTTTTTTTCACTCAAATGCAGAACTTCACATTTATCCTTATTAAATTTAATTTTCTCTTCATTTTAAAAGGGAGGTTAGTATACCAAGATCTAGAAATGACTTTTCTTTCTTTAATTTTCAATGATAATTCTTTACTTGTCTCATGTATCTTATACTCTATTCTGCACTGTAGTCGTTATACATTATTGCATTTTGTGGGATTCTTGTATATGTATCACGTCTCCTTCGCCATAGAGTATGAGTCATTTGAGGACAGTGTGATTATGCCTTATTGATTTCTAACTGCTCTCCCAATTCTTAGCACAGCATTCTGCACCAAGGAAACCTCAATATTTGACTTTTGACTGGCTTGGCTAACAAGTCATTACCACAGAGGGAATTAGTGCCCCCATGGGAACAGGTCTCTGACCAGTATTATAACTATCTGGATGAAGCAGGGACAGAGAAATAGAAAGGAAGAACAGAATTCAGGGGTTAGTGCTCAAGGGGAACACAGCCCTTCCCATGACCGGAGACTTCCTACTTACAGGTACCATGAGATCCTCTTACTCCACCCTGCCACATAGAATACCCCATTCACATGAGCAATTCCACTGATCTGTTGGGGAATAAAGAAAACCAATCTCTCAGCCACCCTTGAGAAAAGAGCTGTGTGTGTGTGTCCCAAGCGTGTAGTGAAAATGGGATCAGATTAGAGTCAAGAGAGCCCTGGCTTCAAATGATGTTTCTGAGCAAACTGTGTGACCTAAGGAAAGTCACTTGACCTATCTGAGTCTCAGTTTCCTGATCTGTAAAATGAAGATAAAAACATATGCACTACCTCCTTTGTGAGAAAAGCACTTTGAGCTATTTTATTCCTTTCAGAGATAATCGGAAGGAAACATATATATTCCACTCCATCAGATTGTTTTATTCTGGTATCTTAAATCATCCTTCTCAAAATGGTTATTCATTTTTATCTCATTTGATGTTCCTAACACCTGGGGAAAGGAAAAGTAGAGCTTCTTATCCCCATTAACTATGCACACAAGAGGAGCAGTGTGCTATATGGGAATAGGGGGGCAGCTAGGTAGTACAATGGATAAAGTGCCAGGCTTGGAGTCAGGAAGACTCATCTTCCTGAATTCAGATCTGGCCTCAGACACCTACTAGCTTTGCGACCCTAGGTTAAGTCACTTAACCCTGTTTGCTTTAGTTTGTTCATCTATAAAATGAGCTGGAGAAGGAAATAACAAACCACTGCAATACCTTTGCCAAGAAACCCATAAATGGGGTCATGGAAAATCAGATAGGAGTGAACAACAACTTGGAGTGAGGAAGACCTGAGTTCAAGTCCTGCCTCTAAGAGATACTAGCTGTGTGAGCCTGGGCAAGTTTCTTAACTACTCAGTGCCTCAGGCAACACTCTAAACTGTGAGTTAGGGTGAGTTGTTCATCTGTATCAATGGATAGAGTTTATATCCTCAGAATTCCCTACATGCATGATAGCTTAGATTAAGAGAAAAAAAAAACCCTTGCCTACAACCTGAATTCTCCCTAAACTTTCAGCCCTTTGGGGATACTGACCTCCATTTGGTCTGGATTGGGGAAGTGCAGCAGGCAGACTCCAATGTTATAATTCCACATTTTGACTGTTCCGTTTCTCATGCCGGTGATGAGGCATCGCTCCAGCTCATCCAGGACCATCGCTGTAAGCTCCACGTCTTTGGACTCTGATGCTGCAAACTCTATCACCTTCTTTCCTGTCACCAACTCCCACACACTCACCACACCATTCAGGCTGCCGCTCACCACCTACTGAGAACAGATCTGGGAAGCCTAGGGGCTTTCCTTGCCAACATGGCAGGGTTAGACTCCATTAGATAGGACAAGGGCAGATTTACAATATTACACTACAATAAACAGGCCTCCCAATGAGCTGAGCTTGAAATTAAGACATGAGTCTGTAGCTAGAGCTATCTCAGGTATATCATCAGCTTCTCACCTGGGATAGCTCTAGCTACAGGGCACTGTATTCTCCTCTGATGAACCTGGGCCTCAGAAGGTTCCACACAAGAGATAACAGGTATAACACAACACATACAGACCAGTATGTTTCCTCTAAGTACTAACTGTGTGACATAGAGTCAGTCACATTGAAATGAGCATGTTGGAATTATGTCATATAATGTCATATAAATAGAATAGAATACTACTGTTATAAGAAGTGAGGGGAGAGACAGTTTCAGAGAAGCTGATAAGACATATGAGCTGATGTGGTGTGAAGTAAGCAGAACCAGGAGAACAACTGATACAATAGCAACAACACTGTGCAGACTAATTCAGAATTCTGATCAATGCCATGACCAACAAGGATTCTGAAGGACTAATGACGCATACTACCTATCTCCTAGTGATGGACTCAGAACTCTGATCAATGCCATGACCAACGAGGATTCTGAAGGACTAATGAAGCATACTACCTACCTCCTAGTGATGGACTCAGGGTTCACCATGAGACATACTTTTTAGACATGGTCAGTATAGAAATATGTTTTGCTTAACTATGCATATTTGTTAAAAGATTCTTGTTTTTCCTTTTTTTCCCAATTTGGGTGGAGGGGAAAGGATAGGAGGGAGAGGTGAAAAGAAGAGAAAATAAATTTGTTCGTTTTAAAATATAAATAATTTTTTTAAAAATAAACATGTTGAACTAGAGAAACTCCTATGATCCCTTTCAGCTCTTAATTTCTATGTTTCACACATTCTCCCACTGCTGGTGTTCTATAACTATTCTGTGAGAGACTATAGATGGCTCAGTGCAACCTATCCCACACTTCTGAAAAAACAACTCAGAGTACAAATCCATCCTACTTATGGGGACAAATTGAACCTCCAGTCCAATGCTCTAACTATTCCATGCTCCCCTCTCCAGACCCTTTCATGAGGGCAAAGGTTCAGTGACCTCAATGAGAAGCATCCATACTACATTCAGCCTTTCAAGGATGCTAAGAAGATATGTGCCCACCACAGCACACCAGGCCTAAGACCATCTAAAGAATTTATTTTTCTGGGGAACAACCATTCCTCCACGTATCCAACCTGGAATTTATAATTATTCCTTCCTTTTCATCACTTCTCAATTCCAATCAATCATCAAGTTCTCTTGATTCACCTTTTGCATCATCAGTTGCATGAATCCCCTCATCTCTCAGGTCCCTGCCTAGTATAAGTCCTCCATTGCTTGTCATTTGGACTCCTACCGCATCCTCCTAATTAGTGTTCTTCACTAAACTTTCTTCTTAGTACAATCTAACCTTCATATCACTTTCTAAGAAGATTTTTTCTTCCTACAATCCTCTTCTCTGCCTACCCCCATCTTTGAATGCTGAATTCCTATCCATCCTTTAAAATCCAGTTCACAGGCTCATGAATTTAGAGATAGAAGGAATGTTGGGGGTCATATAATTCATTTTACAGATGAGAAAATTAAGGCAAAAAGATATGAAATGACTTTTGATAACCTCTAAGGTCCCACCTAGGTGCTGGTGCTCCAAATTCAACAGTCTTTCTACTTTGCTGATCTTTCCAACTCAAATGCCACCTTTCCTATGAAGCCTTTCCTGATTCTCTTGATGGACAACAACCTTCATCCTAGAACTGTCACACACCTACCAGAGTGTTATCACATAGCATGTGCTTACATTTCTTTAATATATTTGTAATGTAATGTTAGATATTATAATTATCTGTTTGAGGTTTATCTCTGTGACCATAAGAACCATGCCTTACCTAAATATTAACCCCTGGAACCTAGCACAACAGTCATGTAATAAACATTTACCAAATGAACAAATCAATGACAGTACTTGACACACACGCTAAGCTTTCTGCTGAAGGGCACTAAGCAGAACTCCTCTAGCTTCTAAGAGGCAGCATGATTCAAATCCCATCTCAGAAGCGATCTGTGTGACCTTGGTCAAATATCTTAATTTCCCTAGGTCTTAGTTTCCTCATCTGTAAAAATGAGATGGTTTGGAAAAAAATTATCTCTACAGTCTCTTCAAGTTCTGAATCTATGATTTTCTGATTCCTACTATGAGTGAGGGAGAGTGAACAAGTGGTATTTCCTCTATTCATAACTACTACAGAAAGAGACTCATGGCCACATACCAGGTGATACACACAGCAATTCCTAGGACTGGAGAGCCAGTTTCCATACAAGTATGTGATCCATACTGTTAAGATTCTGTAGATTTAGCTGCTGTCCTTACCTGCCTGAACGTCTTGCTATAAAGGACCCCACATATGGCTGAATGATGGGTGGTAGTTTCTTCCTCTATTTTCCTGCTCCCTACCTGGGCCTCCAGATAGCCACTAAGAATCCCAATCTGTGCATGAAGAAAGATGAGACAAACTGAAAATCAAGATGGTCTTGTCTGCTCCAGGAGTCACCAATCAACAAGCATTATTAGGCACCTGTTATGTGCCAATCTTTGCACTGGTTGCTAAGGATACAACAAAAATAAGACCATCTTTCCCCTCTGAGAGGGGATACATCCTATCAGGGAAAATAAAATGTACAAGGATAAGAATAAACCAGATATATATAAAATGTATACTCTGAAAAGTTAGAACAAGGATAAGAACTACTAAAACCCACCAAATAACCAGTATTTAGTGAGCGCTCATCATATATCTCAGGCTGAACCATTAACTGTTTTCTGAGGAACATGGAAGCAAGATCTAATGCACTTTCTTGAGACATAATAGGGTGGAAAGTGCTCCGGACTTGGAGTCAGGTAGAGTCACTAATTTTGTCACTTACTAAGAGATGACATGGGTTATATTGGAAAAAACACTAGATTTGAAGTCATGAGGCCAGGCTCAATCTTTAACTGCCTGTAACCATAGGAAATTCACTTTATCTCTCTAGACCTCAGTTTCCTTAGGTGTCAAGTGAGGAGGTTTGACTAAATTGTCCCTCCTTAGGGGTCCCTCCCTTCCAGTCTTAACAACTGGTGATTTTATTAATTATTTTATCATGGTTAAGTTATTTAACCTCTCTATGCCTCCATCTTTCTGTGTCTTCCTCATCTGTAAAATACAAAATGTAAACATAAGGGAGATGTAAAATGGAGATAATAACACCTGGCATTACCTATCTCATGGGATGTTATGAAGGAAGTACTCTGGTGAATTTTCATGCATCATAGAAATAGGAGGCAGTATTTTTGTTATTATAACCATTACCATTGTTGTTGCTGCAATCTCCAGTCACCAAGGGTCAATGATTCTCTGGTACTGTCTGGTACTGTCCCAAACTATCACATTTCCTAAATCCAGGTATCAATCCATACAATCCCCTATACCCTATCTCTATACCTTTATTCTGGGTGTCCCCCATTCCTGGAATTCAACTCTCACCTCATCTCTTCCTCAAAGAGTCCCTCTCTCTTTCAGATGCTAAAACACCATCTTCTACATGAAGCCTTTCCTGACCTCCCTCCTCCAACTGCTAGAGCCCTCCCTCTAAAGTACTTTGCATCCTGCTACTGTGTATTTGTTCTTTTGATATTTATTCTGCAAATACTTAGACATGGAATACTTGTTTTTCCCCATTAACATATAAGCTCCTTATAAGTAAGGATTGCTTCATTCATTGCATTTGTATTCCTAGTAAGCAGCACGGTGTGTTTAATAAATGCTCATTGATTGACTGAGAAAACAGCACCTTTCTATTATTAAAAATAGCATTTTCCATGTGTTTAATTATTTTGCAGTTCATAAAGTACTTTGTTCTCCATTCCTTCATTAGATCCTCACACAAACCAACTTAATAAGTCTAGTAATAATGACAGCTGGCATGCGTATATACATACACATAGACACACATGTAAGTATACATGTATATAATCAGATGTTTATATATAAATATAAAACTGAAATATTTATCAATGAGTATATATATTTATATAGAAATTATTTGTATAGGTTATATTGATAATATGATATATTTCTATGTTATATGTTACATATTTATTTTGTTATATTTCTATATGATATATTATATTTATGTATATTATATTTCTATATAAATAATTATTTTAATATTATATATGTATATTTGTGGCTTACAAAACACGTTATCCTCATCCATTATTTACAACAATCCTGTGAAGTAGGCAAGTTATCATCCCCATTTTACAGAGGAGTCCAGGGGGATTAAGCCTTCACTGCAAATGGGGAACTCTTTCTCCTTCTCCTAGTCTTTCAATTGCTATCTATATCACTCATATGATTCTACCCCTAGATAGCACCTGGGAAGATTTAACTTTTTAAGTATCTCTCTAGCTAGACCATGAACTTCTTACAAGCAGGGACCATGTTTTTTATCTTCCAGAGTACCCAACAAATTACCTTATACACAGTTGGTACCCAAGAACTGTTTTGTTGCTGGACTGAATTTTTTATTTCAGATTGCTGCCTAGAACTAGGAAGACATCATTGTATCCAGAAAGTAGTTCGATGGTGGGACTGAGAGAACCTATGAGTGTGGACCTGGTCAAAGGCTGAGGGAGAAGCAGAACCCAGAGACCTCAGTCAGCACCTTTCACTTGACTAGTCTACAAGACCTAGGTGCTACTCCCCTCTGGAAGCTTAGCCTGCCTATCCCAATGGTTAATTCTCTTTCTATCTTCAGGTCCCACTTAGCATTTTCTTGTACCTCTCATATCTTCATCATGTGATATTTTGTGTCATAATTATCCATATGGATAATCCCCTACTAGACTGTAAACTTTAGGAGGGAGGGACAATGTCTCATCTGAACTTCACTTCTTTCTAATGTGAGTGCTCTGCACAAAACATCCCCTTATTAAGTGTCTGCCAGAATTGAAATGTTCCTGATCAGTACCAGTTGTCTAACCTAGATCTGTATCCTCTTTCCTAAATCTTACCCTAATGCTTTTGCATGTCAAATCATGTGATTAAAATTCCCCACCTTGAACTTGTGATTGCTATCTGCTCAGTCCCTTGGAAAGGCAACACTGAAGATGCAAAGAACACTGTAATTTAGAGTCAGAAGACCTGGGTTGAAATCCTGGCTCTGATCTGTATGACCTGTTTTCTATTTTTATGTTTCTATATGGGGGAGGAGTAGAGAGAGCAGATGAAGTGATTCCTAATATCTCTTCCAGTTCTAAATCCTATGATCCTAGTTTGGAGGAACCAGAGTCCTAGGAGTTGGGAAGTAATACCAAAAAAACCACCCTATGTCTCCCGAATGTAATGCCCATTGACTAAATCCAAACAGTTCCGACCACCCCCATCAAAACCTGTCACTCACCGAATAGGTACCACAAATAAAGGTGTCACTGGCCTTGTGGAAGTAAGCACTGGTGATAGGATGATTCCCCAAGGCAAAAAATTTCCCTGAAAAGGACTGGAAACACAGAAAGTTCTGTATATCCCATAGACGGATGTTCTGAGGAGGAAAAATGTGTAGAAATTAGGATGAAGGCACAGATTGTTTTGTTGTAAAGTTCTGAAAACTATTATTTATCCTTATTTTTCAGATAAAGAAATGAGGCTTAGAAAGATTCAGGAGATCTGGAGTTAAAAGGTACCTTAGAGATCATTTAAATCATTTTGCAGAAGAGGAAATGGAGGCCCAGAAAGGTGGAGGGATTTAGCTAACATCATATAGCTATGAAGTAGCAGGAATGAGATTCGAACTCAAGTCCTCCAATTTCAAATCTAATGTTATTTTCTTTTGTATCAGGCTGCCTCTTCAACATTAAGCAACTCAAACATAGGTCTTAGACTAGTGATGGTAAAAATGATAAGGATGAGATATGATATCCAGCCCTCAAGCCCAAAATTGCTGTAGACAAGTCCTCTCCCCAACAGGATGATAGTACAATATGACAGCAAGAGCTCTAGTCTGGGAGCCATGACTCCTGATAATACCCTATGTGGCTTTGGATAAGTACCTTCCCTTGTCTGGACCTTAGTTTTCTTCTCTGTCATATGAAGTCACTAGATATCTGATTGCTGAAGTCCCTTAGACAGATCTAACAGTCTGTGACTAAGACCTATGTGACATAGAGAGTTCTGCCTTAAGGGAGGGCTGACCTGTGTTAGGGCAGGGTTTAAAGAGGTGCTAAGAGTCCTCTCTTTCCAAAAGGAGCTCTCCTCACTGGCCTGCCAGGGTGTCTTTGACACCCAATCTAATGCTATTTCCATTATACCATGATGCTTCTTCAAGGTTAAGCAAGGGACCAGTGAAAATATAAATATGGTAACTGAGATAGCATAAACCCCTCAGGACATCAGGTTCACACTAACCCGCAATTCATTAGTCATATGGACAGAAAACAAAGCAGGCATAAATCTGGGAAGTGGTGAGGCATAGTCAATCCCAAAATAATATGATAAAAGTGGCTGGAACCCTCTATATGAAGCCTGCATTCAAATCTCAGGTAGACCATAAGGTATGTGTGACTTAGAAGACCTTATTTTATTTTACTTTTTTGTTTATTATCATATGTGATTTCATTGATATGGAGAGTCCCTCTACCAATGTTGCCTGAGGCAGCAAGAGGTGAAATGATTTCCCTAAGGTCACAGAGCCTATATATGGCACAGACAAGATGTGAACCCAGGTCTTCCTAACTCTGGGGCCAGCTGTCTTCCTGCTACATCACAATGCCACTTTCAGGGACTTATTTTCTTTCTCTAGAAAAAGGAGAAGGTTGAACTCTATGGTCTCTAAGGTTTTCCATAATTCTAAACCTTACGATTCTGTATTATACAAATGGGACCCCAAAGCTTCAGGCTTTGAACAGTTTGGTAGAGGCAGGGAAGGCCTGGATATACCAATGGAGAAGACACTGAAGTAGAACTGAAGATGGGAGGAACCAAATATCAACTCCACCTAAAGCAGGCTCTGCTTTGAATTCATTGAACCAGCCACTTCCCAGCTTCTATCCCTAAAATGACAAGGATGGACTCTAAGGGATCGTCCCTAGGGAACAGGAGAGAAGGACTTGGATAGAGGTTGTCATTGTGGAGACAGTACTTTGTCTTTGGAGACGCTGATGATGCATCTGCTTTTTCCGTTCACAATAACGTGAGTCACTGAGGTCTGATGCCCCTTCATCCGCCACATGGGCTTCTTTATGAAGAGGGGATTCCACAGAAGAATGATCGGATCATAGCCACCTGTCACTGTAATTTTAAAAAAAAAGGGTCAGCAGCAGGTAGGTGGTGCAGTGAATACAGAACAAGCCCTGCAGTCAGGAGGACCTAAGTTCAAATCTGGCCTCAGAGAGTTAACACTTACTAGCTGTGCAACTCTGGGCCAGTCACTTAACCCTGATTGCCTCACACAAAAAAGGAAAAAAAAAAGATCAATCTAAATATGTATCAGATTCTGAAACAAGGAGACCTTATTCCTCAGACAGAGAAAGAGGAAGGAAGGAAGGAAGGAAGGAAGGAAGGAAGGAAGGAAGGAAGGAAGGAAGGAAGGAAGGAAGGAAGGAAAAGATGGGGGAAAGGAGAGATAAAAATAGGGAGACAGGAAAGGAAAGAGTACCAGGCATTGTGCTGAGTGCTTTGTGAATAACCCAGGGAGGTACTATTATCATCATCTCCATTTTACAGCTGAGGAAACGATATAAACAGATGTTAAATGACTTGCCCAGGGTCACACAGCTCATAAGTCTCTGAAGCTGAATTTGAACCCAAGTCTTCCTGACTCCAGGTCCATTATTCTATCCACTGAGCCACTGAGGTGACCCTAGACAATTTCACTCTTCATCTTCTCTGTCTATCTAACCAGCCTCTCAGAAAACCTGTCCAAATTTTCCTTCAGGCCACCTCCAGATGTTCTCCCAAGCCCCATGCTATGCCAAAATTTCTTTCTCACCCAGCCCTCTTCCCTCATTTCCTCCAGGAAGCCCATCCTCCTTCCCCAGAAGGAGGAGTAGCACATCCCTTCTTTTGTCTCCCTCTAACCAAACACATCAAAGATAAGTTTGCTCTCTCATCCTCTTTCAGCACCTGGCGAAATACATCTGACCTCCTATGCTTGACTTTAAAACTATTGCTACTTTTTAATGTGTTGTTTGTACAAAAATCTTTTCATGTTACTTCTCTCCTCAAAAATCTTCAATGACTTTTTAATTGAACAAAATAATGAGTAAAAGTCAATATTCCTTTGCCTAGCATTCAAGGCACTCCACAAGGCTTTTTTCTGTTATGACTCCCCTCCATACACCCTGTACACCAACCAAATTGGACTGCTCTCTGACCCCCAAAACATACATGGCCCTGTCCTTCTCTCATGTCTTTGCTCATGTTATTCCATTTGCCTGTAATACATTTTCTCCTCATGTTTGCCATTTAAATTCCTCCCCATTTTGGGTGTGGATCCATGCCTCACCCATACTTAAACTACAATGGTTTCAGTAATATTTTTATTTAAATTTAAATTTTGTAATTTAAAAGTAGGAGGAAATAATAACATGGTTCAGTTATAGAAATGAATGACATTATTAAACAAAAAATAATCATTGGAAACAAAGTCAATTGATTTGATTTTATAGAAATAAAATAATTTTACACAACAAAAAGAATTCTCTCTAAAATTAAAGAGATTCATAAAAAAGTTTGCAATATATGAGACAAGTTCATGTCTCATGAACTTAACTTGAGAATCCTTGATCTACAAGAAGTGATGAAAAGCTCAACCAGAGAAACCAAAAGCATATGCACATTGATTGTAAAATATACCTCCCCCCCCAAAAAAGAAGAAAGGGATGGAGGGAAGAAAGAAGTGAAGAATGAGAAGAGTGAGAGAAGGCAGGCCAGAGGGAGTAGGACAACAAATAGATCTGGAAGCATAAACAGAGCAAAAGCATGTTCTTAGCTTGGTCATGGTTTTATGCATATACATGTGTGCATCTAGATAGATAGATAGATAGATAAACAGATATATACATATATATGTACATATATATAATTTGGCCCTAACTTATTAAATGCTCAGATTTAGGGGAGGTTGCAAGATGTTAAACCTTTTATTTTATGTTTTCATTGATTCTTTTTATTGATAATTATTATTTATAATTTCTTAAAAGTTTAACTCTTAACAATTCTTTAAAGACCAAATATCTTCCCTCCCATGAAGCCTTTCCTGATCCCCATCCCTCCCTGGAAGAGAATGAACTTTTTTCCCTTCAGACTTCAAATTATATTGTTTTATACCTGTCTCTAATTCATTTAATGTGATATGGTGTATCATAAACATCAGTGTTTGTCCCCCTACTAGATTATGAATTCCACAAAGGCAGGGAACCTGTCTTATCTAAATGCTTTCTCTTCTCCAGTACTGAACACAGGGTTCTGCACTCAGGGAGCTTAGATTTTAAAATGCTTAATTCAATTCCTTATTTGTATTTTAGGGGCCCATGCTGGGGGCTTGCACCTCTACCCAGTTGTACAAACCTCTAAGAAAGAAGGAATAAGGGTTGATCTAAAAACTAGAAGGACAGGGGACATTTGGGCTTTTTGCTCCCAAGTCTTGCTTTCAAGGGAACATTTGAGTCTAATAATTCCATTCCTTCTTTATGGAGGCACCAATGCTGGCCTCAGCAGCTCTGTTCACATCCAATGACTGGTACCTCACTGAGGGAGGTGGGCAGATAACAGAGATGAAACACCAGGGAAACTCACCAAGGAAGTTCCTGTCTGGACAGTAATCAAAACATAGAACTCCCTTCCTCAGAGTCATTATGGAGGTTCTGAAGGATAAAAGAAAGAAGGACTATAGATATGAGCACAGATGCCACAAATCAACAATATCGTTATTATTATTGCTGAGGAAGATTTAAAAATAAAGACATGGTCCCTGCCCTCACAGAACTTACATTCTAGCAAAAGAAGTGAGATATTAAACATATACAAAAATTGCACAATTTCATGATAACTACATTGCAAAATACAAAGTGGTACAAAGTGTCATGTGAGATCAAGGAAAGGGAAACACATTTAATTTCTAATTAGGAGGAACAGAGGATACTTCATAGAGGAGGCAGGATTTCATGGAGGGGACTGGGAAGAGAAATTAGCATAGGACCTTGAATATAACAGGGACTCAGTAAACATTTGCTGAATATGGAAAAAAAATCCCTTCACCTGGCATTCAAAGCCTTTCCAGCTTTACTTCCCATTCTCTCATTTACTACATGTTTCAGCTAAACTGAGATGCTCAGCAGTCCCTTATTTCATTCTGGTTTTTCCTCCCTCCATGCCTTTGTTCATTACGCACACATACACACACACACACACACACACACACACACACACACACACACACACACACACACACCTAGACTTTCCTTTCTTCCTTCTCCACCTTCTAGAATCTTTCCTTCCCGTCAAGTCCCACCAATTGTAAAGTTCATGACTCCTGCTCTACTGAAGACTAAAACTTCCCTCAAACCTCACCTCAAAATGCCTGTTTCTATACCTATATTTCTTCTCCTCTGCTTTTCTAAGCTTTTGAAAGCTTAGTCCCTCCACCTGTAAGTCCTCCATCTCATCTCCTTCCATCTGCTTAGGCAATTTTGCCCTTCAATTGTCTCCTCTCTCAAAAGAAAGAAGCAAACATCAGTGAGACAGTTTTAAAATTATGCAGAAAAATGCAGAAGGAAGGTCAGAAAATGGCACAAGTAGAACAGCTTTGAAAATATTGCATTAAACAATATATATTTTAGGAAAAAAATTCCCTGGGCATGTTATCCCACATGCCTGTACTGGGAGGCTAAGGCTGATGGATCACTAAAGCTCAGGAGTTCTAAGCTGCAATGGGTTAAGCCAATCAGATGTCCACATTAAGTCTGGCATCAGTTTTGGGAGGTGGAACAAAGCTGACTAAAGAGAGGTAAACTGGCCCAGATTGGGAAAATGAAAGTCAAAGCTCCTATGACAATCTGCAGGATGATCAGGCCCATGAGTGGCTACATTTCCAACCTCAATGAGACAGGAAGATCCAGTCTAAAAAACAAACAAACAAATCCACAACCCAAACTATATATAACAGATTTCCATATAAGAATCTTCTCTTTTCTCTTCTTTTTTGTGTATAGAAATTATAATGTTTGTAATATTTTTCAAGTAAACAATAATAAAGACATTTTTTTGAAAATTATCTCCTCTCTCATCAATATCTTCATTCATTCTCACCCCTCATTGGTTTTGTTAACAAATATGAACAGGTTCTTCACTCCTTTCTAAAGTCCCACAAACACTCATTTGACCCTACTAGCTTAGCTTCTAGCCTATTTTCCCTTTCATTTCCACTATCAGAATCCAAAAGTGGGTTATTGATCACCGTGGCTTCCACCTCTGCCATCACTCACTCTTTCCTTAACCCCTCTAGGAGAGTTTGCAGTAACTTCTATTCATCTGAAACTACATCCCCCTGGCCACTGATAATTCCCCTCACTACCAAAGATGGAGAGGCCTTTCCTCAGTCCTTACCCTTGACCTGTGTAGCCTTTCCCACTGAAAATAAACTCTTTTTCATGAAACTTTTCTCCCTTGTTTCCTCAGATACTGCGACGGTCATGCCTCCTGGGTTGCCCAGGCTCAGTGTCTTTGTTAGGTCCTCAGTTCCCCTCTTTAACATTCTTTCCTTCAGTGATGTCATCAGTCTCATCACTTCCACTATCACTGGAATGTATAACCACCCACCCATGTATTACCACCACTATCAGTCTTCTCTTGAAGTCCCTCTCTTTCTCCAAGGTCCAATTCAGATGATCCAGGAAGCCTTCCTTAACTTGTATCCTAAAGAAGGACATGGCACATCTCTTCCTGCCCACATTTCTCATCACATTCTGCCAGAACCTCTCCCTTTCTGTGTTTCTCATTTCCCCTTCTACAACAGCACCTATGTACATATCCTTCCCCCCATTAGACTATAAGCTTCTTTAGAACAGGATCTGTGTCATCAGAATTATCTTTGCACCCCCAACTTTGTATACAGTAGGTACTTAAGAATGTTTGTCATTTAACTCATTATTGAGTTCAATAAATTAATATTCAATCAATAAATATTTGTCATTATTTATTTATTATTGAATAGCACCTGTCACTTAACCTCCCTGAGTCTCAGTTTCCTCATTTGAAAAATAAAGGGGTTGAACTAAATGATGTTTAAGTTCCCTTACAGCTCTGGGTCTATGCTCCCATGGTGACTCCCAACCAGAGAAGATCTCTCCCTCCTCTGAATTTTGTAGCTCTCTTATCTACTCTGATGATATCCTAATTCACATTATAGCTGTGCTTATGTCTAATTCCTCCCTACTAAATTAAGATCATGGACAACAGAAACCATAGCATCTCCCTTAATGAAAGAAGGGAGCACACCTATGAGACATGTGACAGAGAAGTTTCATGCTATAACAGAAAGAGCATCAAGCTTTGGAATTAGAAGACTCGGATTTAAATCTCAGTTACATTGTCACTTCATCTTTCTGAAGTGCCTTTGAGTAAAATGGAAATAATACTTGAGCAGTGGTACACAACAGGTAGAGAGCTGACCTCAGAGGACCTGGATGCCACCTCTACTACATGCCCCCAAGCAAATCAGGAAGTCTAAGAGTCTATAAGCTACAGAGCAAAAGTGAAATCACGTATTTAGACCAGTATAATTATTATAATTATTCATTTTACTAAATTTAAATAATTAATTTTACTAAATATCTGTTGATCTACCTTCTCCAGCCCTGTCTCAATCTATGCCCTTTGGAAAATAGGCCAAGAGGGCAGATCCAGGCTTTCTGAGCCCCAATGCATGTGGCCATGACAATCCAACACTTTTTATTAATCTTGCCACAGATAGATCTCTGCAGGCCATTTAAAGCTTACTACCACCACCTACTGGCTCATATTCTATAATGCACCTATAAGTCATTCTGGCAATGATTTAAAAAAAGAAGTCACCAATAATTTTTCGTTTAAATTCATTTCAACTTTGAGGTCACATGTGTATCAATATTTCTATAAGCCTTGAACTAGGAGGAGAGTTTCTGAGATATCAAAGCCCATTGGCTATAATAATGACTGTCAAATGGATATATCACAGTCAAGAAACCAAAAATAACTTTTAAATGATAATAGTTCACTTTCGATGATGCTTTATGGCTGAATAAGATTTTCACAACAATCCCATAACACAGTAGTAACAAGGGTTATTTTCTCCTTTTCATAGGAGTAGCCTAGTGTAGTAGAAAGAATAGTGTACCTGAGTTCCTATCCCAGTTCACTCCCTAATCAGTTGTATGATCTTGGGAAAGATGGTTAGTCTCTCTGAAATTCTGTGTCTTTATCTGTGTGCCAAATGGGGATAATAAGGCATACCTCACAGAGGTATTGTGAAGCTTAAATGAGTAACAGTCATGAGATGACTTTTCAGCACCATCTCCTACACATATGAGTTACTATTCATTAATGCAAACTTGATGACTGGCCATAATTGAGTGTCATCCACAGGTTTTTCCTTTGATGAAAGGTCCCAAAACTAAAAGATTTCATAGAATCAGTCCTGGTTTCCCTAATTCCAGGATGATAAGAAGAGCAACTTCCTTATCCAAGGGAACGTCACTTATAAAAACAAATAGGAGAGTCAATCTCACAAACTATTCCCTTTGAATCACCTCAATCAGCTGACCATCCCCAGTTCCCCCACTCCTAGTTTTGTCTATAGGTTACCTGTGCAAGTCAGTAGACACAGTCCTTTGGACTGGATGGGAATACATTCTCTGTTCCTACTATAGGTGTAAGACCTAGGAGGGAACCCCTCTCACATACCAACACCATCTCTCCCCTTCCCCAACATCCATTTCCATAACACCACCCTCCAAGATTCACAAGACAACAAAGAAGGGAGAATGGGAAAAGGGCCACAAACTCTCAAGATTATCACTGAGTCAAGGGCCTAGAGGAAGTTTTCTTAACCTATGGTCTGTAAACTTGCTTTTTAAATATTTTCCTCACTATATTTCACTATAAGTGGTTCCCTGTGCAATTCAATATCATTTACTTTATGTTTATTTAAAAACATTCTTCTGAATAGGGGTCCATGACACAAAAAAGGTTAAGAATCCTTGCTCTAGAAAAAATCAGAGACAAATGTGATTTCCTTAGCCTGCAGGCATTTAAATCCATCCATAATCTGACTTTGGGGAGCTAGATGGTGCAGTGGATAGAGTACTAGACTTGGAATCTAGAAAATTCATCTTCTTGTCTTCAAATCTGGCCTCAGACACTTCCTAGCTGTGTGACCCTGAGCAAGTCACTTTACCCTGTTTGCCTCAGTTCCCTCATCTGTAAAATGAGCTGGAGAAGGAAATGGCAAACCACTCCAGTATCTTTGCCAAGAAAACCTCAGATGGGGTCATGAAGAATTAGACATAACTGAAAATCGACACAGCAATAACAAATAATCTGACCCTTCTAGCCTTATATGATATACTTCACTCACCCAATGTTCTAGTAAAACTGAATTACTACCTGCCCTTTTCTCTCCTTTCTCTGTGTATTCATGGACACCATCCCCAGAGTTCCCTCCTTACTTCCCCTATAGGAATCCTTTGCAAGCTCGATTCAGGTGACACCTCTTCCACCTTATCCCCCTAAGTGAAAATAATCTCTCTAAGATTTTCCTAGAGGACTTTGTCTGGCTCTTTGCTTTACACTTCTCACTTCCTATCTTATATCAAATTTATTTATGTTATATGTCTGATCCCATGCCATTCAATCCCTAATAAATTACAAATTCCTTGAGGGTAAGGACATCTTAGTATACCAGAGCCTGGAACAATGTCCTACAGAAACAACTGGAGTTGATTAGCAGATGTTTGCTGAACTGTTAAGAGACAGAAAGTTTGAGCTTACTTCAGATGATCAGTTCTAGTTGGCACAATTGTCAGGACCATGGCTGTATTGTCAATGTCTGAGCAAGAAGCCACCAGATTCAACTGGGGGAGGAACTTGATCTGCTGACACCAGTTGCTGTGAACTGCCTAAGGAAGAAAGCAGACAGTGGAGGAAGAGCCAAACCAGCTCTGATCTATGGCCACTTGAACAAGTACATACTGGGTCGCTAGGGTCATTTTATATCCTATCTATCCCTCACACTCACAGGGTCCTCAATTCTCACTATAATAACCCTCACAGGTGGTCAGTTAGTATGTGTTTTATCCAAAGGAAATTGTTAACTATTATTTTGAAGTGTTCCCCTGCTTTGAAAAGTACTTTTTCATTTTAACCTCATAACGTAAGTGGATAAGACAGGCATTGTTTTCCCCACTCTGTGGAGAGAAACTGAGCCCAGAGAAGTTAACTCTGACTCCTCTCTACAATATAAATCCAGTCAATCAGAAGGAAAACTCACCTTCAGTCGGTAACTTCTATGTATTTTAGACTTTTTAGTTAAAACATGTTGCATAGAGATTTTGATGTAAGGTAAGCCTAAAAAAATAAGTCAAAAAACAAAGTCCAATATTAACCAGCTTCTCTTTATACATCATCAAATCTTCCCCTTTCCATTAATTCAGAAAATATTTTATTAAGCTCCTACTATGTGCAAGGCACCGTGTGGCACTGAAATACAAAGATTAAAAATTGCATAGACTCCTACCCTCAAAGAACTTACATTCTACCCATGGAGAGCAGAACTATGACACACATGAAGATAAAAAAAAGTAAAATGTGCGGTAAGGGCAGTAAGTCAATCAACAAATGTTTACTAAAGTGCTTACTATATGACCATCGCTGAGCTAAGTGCTGTGACTACAAATACAGTTTGGGGCATGATGGGGACATGCTTAGGGTAGACACTCCCCTAACTCACCAATGGGTTTGAGGCCTGTCAATTACCCTCAACCTGGCTTAGCCCATCTGCCAAGATGGTTTTACTGGTGTGTGACAGCTGTGCATGCTACAGTTTCTTGGAGCCACAAGTGAGAGTTGGGGAGCAGTTGGACACCAAAGGTGTCAAGCAGCCCTGAAGAAAGAGATCAGCAACCTGTATACCTCATACATTCTTCTTGGTACAATCTAACCCATAGCAAGTTAGCTCTCCTACGGGAAGTCTATAAAGATTGTGGGTAAGGGCAGGGTAGAGGAGCAGAAGAGGGAGAATAACAGATTCTAAGGAACAGGAAGGGCCAAAAAGCAATTGCCGACTTGTTGTCCTTCTGTGAAGCACTACAGACATACTATTGGGCAAATCTAGGGATGAGGAGAAGGATATTTGCAATAGTAATAATAATATCTCATATTTCTGTAGCCCTTTACATATATTACAAGATCTCTTTCCAGCTCTAAATCTATAATCCTATCCTGATTTGACAAAAAAAAAATGTAAGATCATAGTGGGGTGGCAAAGTGCCCTAGTCACACATCTAACCAGTGCTAGAACAAGAGTTGGAACCCAGGTTCCTGAGTGCAAGGCTAGGATAAATCCACCTAATTCACCATAAGCCATTAATGATGGAATGCATATAAAGGGGCTACCGAACTCTCTGTAGCAGCAAAGAAGTGGTAACAAAGCTGAAGCCCATTTAATGGGCAAAGACTAAAGAAATTGTGGTACATGTATATGATGAAATATCAGGACATTGTAAGAAATGATAACTGAAGGGAATAATGGGAAGATTTATATAAATAGATATAAAGTAAAGTAAGCAGAACCAAGAAATCTATATATGTGTGTATATACATATATATAATAACTACAGTACAAATGGAGAGAACAAGAAAAATTTGAACACTGTGTAATTATAATGACCAAAGAGATATGGGAATGCAGCTTCCCCTCACCCCTTCTTTGTAGAAGTGAGGAACATTGGCTATTATGTTGGTTAGTGTTGAATGTGGAGCTGCTTGATGATTTAGTTTTACTGAATTGATTTTTTTCTTTCTTTTTTACTGTTCTAAGGGATGATTCTCCTGTGAAGAGCAATGAAGGGTCTATTAGGAAGTGAATGTGATATAAAAACGATAGTCATAAAAAATTTTAAATAAAAACAAAGAGAACATTGGAGAGGGTGATGTTTAACACAGGAAAAATGACAAAATGAATTGTCAGATCTCACTAGACATATTCTAAGGGCCAGGGGTTTCCTGATGTTCCTTAAATTACACCCCCTAGGCCTAACCTGATTCTGGTTTCCCGAGATCAACCTTTGCTGTAATCTGGAAGATATGTGGGTGAAACAATCCACACTCTGCAACATCATCGGAGACAAAGATGAGGACGTTGCCCTTTGTATCACCAACACAAAACACGGCTTTGTGTTGGTCTGTCCTGGGGGGAGAGAGAGGAAACAGAAGAGGAAATCAATCCCCGAGATGATACTGCTTCTGCTTCTACTCTGCTGCCAAACATCCCCATCTCTTCAATGAGGAAGGCTACGACGAATGCTACACTTGGT
The DNA here is from genome assembly GCF_028372415.1 of Notamacropus eugenii. Taxonomy (NCBI): domain Eukaryota; kingdom Metazoa; phylum Chordata; class Mammalia; order Diprotodontia; family Macropodidae; genus Notamacropus; species Notamacropus eugenii. The sequence goes on from NC_092872.1 coordinate 430,300,281, forward strand.
TTCTCCACTGAGCATCATGGGCCTAGCAGCCTAAAGCCATAAAGACTGCAAGTCAGGCCTAAAAATGTAGGCTATCAGTGAAAAATAATTTTTAACAAAAACTGGGGAGGGAAGGGAGAAGACAGAAGGGGTCCCTAATGAGTCTACTTTCAAATGGACAGACAACTCTAGCAAGTAGTGTCCTCATAGAAGTATAGACAGTCTAGCAGCAAGTGCAATGTATTAAAATGCTCTCTGCCATCGTACCTGTGTGATTTGGAGTACATCACTTTCCTTCTCTGGGACTGAGTTTCCTCACTTGTAAAACTGAGGACTTGTAAGGTCCCTTCTAGCTCTACATTTATGAACCTCTTTGGAAAGAAACTTAAATATTCCCTGATTGGTCCCATCTTCTCAACATGGAGATGAGGAAATAAGACCATAGCCAGAGAGGAAGCAACCTGCCCAAAGTCATGAAGCGAGTTATTCTTCTTTCAATACTCACTCAGAAAGATAACTAGACTGGGAGACAGGGGATATGAGTTGGAATCTCAAGTCTGCCACTTACTACTTTTACAAAACTTGGACAAATCATTTAGCTTCTCTGGGTCTGTCTTCTTACATGTAAAAATGAGGAATTTGACTTAATAACTTCTAAGATCCCTTCCAATTCTAAACCTATCATTCTTTGATGTCAAATGCATTCTATTTTGGTATCTGTTTGGTATCAGTCTCTACTTTCTACTCTTGGGTTTCACAGACACTAATTTTATTCTTTCAGGAGGGATTCCCAAAGCCATTGTGATGTTGGACAGACAAGCATAGAAGGAAGATGCCAAAGAAGGGCTCTTCTTTAGGAAAAAGCTATATTTGGCAGTACTTTGAACAAGGATGGGGTTTGAAACTGATTCCACTTACTCAAGAGCCAAAACTCTATCCATTATACCAAAGGCCCAAGGTCTTGAATACCATGGCTAACAATGAAGCATTGGGCCAAGCTACCACAGACTTAGGAGTCAAGAATTGAGCAAATAATATTTTTGCACTCTTCCTTATCTGTCCCTTGTTACAGGAATTGATTTTATATTTACTGTTCCCTTATAAATAAATCTTAAGTAGTGATGTCCCTAAATAGCAAGGTGGATGTAGGGGTCCTGGGAAGGCAAGTAGGACCTATGACTGCAGGAACAGGAGGAAGCCAAGGAATCAGTATAGTCCTAGACTGTGTTGCCATAAATACTGATGCCTTAACCAAGAAAAATTGCCATTTCACTGGGCCACAAGGCCAGGGCTTGTTGTTGCTGCTGTTTAGACATTTTCAGTTGTGCCTAACTCTTCATAACCCCATTTGGGGTTTTCTTGGCTAAGAAACTGGAGTGGTTTGCCATTTCCTTCTCCAGTTCATTTTACAGATGAGGAAACTGAGGCAGATAAGGTTAAGTGACTTGCCCAGGGTCACACAGCTAGGAAATGTCTGAGGCCAGATTTGAATTCCTTCCTCACTCCAGGTCCTGCAGTTTATCCACTGCATCACCTAGCTGCTGAGGAACAAGTTAATCCCCTTCAATAATACCTAGGACAGGCCTTTGACCAGACTCACCAGTAATCCATGACTAAGGCACAACTGTCCAGGTCAATAAAGATAAAAGCTCTTTGGCATCTGTTTCCAGAAATGTCAAAAAATTCTGGGGAAGAATCAAGAAGAAATGCTGGTGAGCAAACTCAAACCTAGTTATTGTCCATTACTCTCAATCTCTAGCATGGAAGTCAGGGCACAAAACTGAAATCTGGCTACCAACCTCAGTTCTAAGTTCCTCTGGTATTTTCTTCACGTGGAATCACAAAATCTTAGAGCCAAAGGAGACCTTAAGGGTCATTTAGCATTCCAAGACACATCCAACCCTAGATTTAAAGTTGGAAAAGACCTAGTTCTATCACATTACTGTAAAAATAGGGAAACTGAAGCCTTAAGACTCATCTCAGGTCCACAGCTAGGAAGTACCAAAGCCAAGATGAACCCTAGGTCCTCTAGTTCCTAACTTAGGGAACTTTCCACTACATCAGGTCCACCACTATAATGCTTTCCTGATTTGTGCAAAGCACTTACCTCATATCAACCCTATGAGGTAAATAATGGAATTATTATCACAACCATCTTATACCTAAGACTTTTTAAGTGACTTTCAAATACCACAGAATTAATAAGCATCTGAACCAGTTCTGGAATCCAGGTCTTTTGACAAGTCCGGGGTTCTTTCCATTCATGTGCATTGCCCCTATTTCAACCCCTGCGCTCTCAGTTAACCCCAAGGACAGTGTCACCAATAAATAGTCTCTGTTTAAATACGTCTAGTGATAGGGAGCTTATTACCAAATGGGGCAGCTGTTCTATTTTTGAATGGCTCTAATTTTTAGGAACATCCTCCTAAATTAAACTGAAATTTGCCTCCTATAATTCCTGAAGTCAAATTCCCAATTATTCCCTCTAGGCCACATAGACTCATCTTTCTGTTAACTAATATGTTTTTTTTCCATATAACTCCCCTTTAGGACCCCTACTAATAGTTGTATAAAGATTAATGGAGGTCTCTTGTTATTCATTTTAATAGGATTATTATCTGTATTACTAATCCTCTAGTACAATGCCATCCATCTATCTTGGCTGAATCTCAAAAAATATTTAATAATAGATTTCTTACCTTCCAACACAAAGGGAGGCCTTCTAGAGCCTCTGAAGAGGCAATTAAGTCTGCTTCGACCACCTCCCCACGTCTGCCCTTACCTAAATCCTGATCCGTGGAAGCAATCGCCAACAGGTTGATGTTACTCAGACATACCATGTCATTGACCCACATCTTCTGAGTGTGGCGTCGATGGGTCTGGTCCAGCTAAGAAAAAAGAAAGATTGATGAGCACTAGGAAACATGCCCATTTAAAAAAGTCATAATCCAGCCTCCTCATTCTACAGATGAGAAAACTGGGGCCCAAAGAGAGGAAGGCATAATGGCAGGAACACGATCTAACCTAATCTAGGACCATAGACATAGAGCTGGAAGGGATCTTAGGAGTCATCTAGTCCATCTTACTCACAGATGAGGAAATTGGGGCCCAAATAATAAAAGGGACTTGGCCAAAGTCACACAGATGGGAGTGATAGAACTGACAAGAAAACCCAAGTTTGAGGAATGGTTGAACAGGTTTTGGTGTATGAATGTGCTACAAGAAATGAGAAAACAGATGATTTCAAAGAGACACAGAGAGACATATATGAATTGATACCAAGTGAAATGAGCAGAAATGGGAACAATTTTTAACTATAACATTGATATCATGAAAATGAACAATTTTGAAGTTTTTTTTATAAACTGATGGAGAATGAAATGAGAAAAGTCAGGAACACAACTTATACAGTAACAACAACACTACAGAGGCAAATTTTGAAAGTTGTAAGAACTATGATCAATATACAAAGACTATTCATGATTTTAAAAGATCAATGATGAAATATACTCTTCACCTCCTGACAGAAAAATGACAGATTTTAGAGTGCAGAATGAGCCATAAGTATTTTTGTATACAGCCAATGAGGGAATTTTTTTTTTTGTTTCACTATACCTATTCGTTACAAGGAATTTGTTTTTCTTTTCTCTCTTTTTTAGGGAGGTGGGGATAGAGATAAGAGGGAATAAATAGACTTCTATTCATTTAACAAACACTTTACCACCACTGGGTCTGTATCTCAAAGAGATGAAAGAAATAGGAAAAGGACTTACATATACCAAAATATAGCAGCTCTTTTTGTGGTGGCAAAGAATTGCACATTGAGATGATGCTCATCAATTGGGAAATGACTGAACAAGATGTAGAATATGATCGTGATGCAGTAGTATTATACTATAAGAACTGACAAGGGGGAGAGTTTCTGAAAAACATGGAAAAACCTATACGAACTGAAACAAAATGAAGTAAGCAGAAGCAAGAGATCATTGTACACAGTAACAGCAACATTGTAATGATGATCAGCCATGAAAAACTTAGCTGCTCTGATCAATACATTGATCCAAGACAATGCCAAAGGATTCATGATGAAAAAATGCTATCCACTCCAGAGAGAGAATTGATGAACTTTGAGTGAAAATTAAAGTGTACTTTTTCATTTATTTTATTTTTATTTTTTATAATACAGAAATATGTTTTGTAGGATTTCTCATGCATAACTGATATATTACATGCCTTCTCAGTGGTTTGGGGGAAGGGGCCGGAAGGAAGAAGAAAACTAAAAATTTTAAGAAAAAAGAATGTTAAAAACCAAATAGGAGGCACTGGTGGGGCATGAAGGGGAGGTGGACTCTCCTACCAGTGTGGGATGCTACATGTACTTTCAGATGAGAAAACTTTTTGCTAGTTTTACTTATTTGTTTTATTTTGTTATAAAAAACTTCTCACAGAGCGGGGAACAACTTGTAAATGTTTGTAAGGGAAAGACAAAACTCATCAATAGAAACTAAAAAGTAAAAACCCAGTTCCTCTAACTCCAAATCCAGTGCTCTTTCCACCACACCATTCTGTCTCCTTTGGTCACTCACCAAGGCCAGTTTAATTTTAATCACACATTTCCTATTACCAACCAATACACAAGAGTCTTATTATAATGTTGAGCTTAGGATCTTGACCACAAGACAACTGTGTAATAAGGTTCTTTTGGTTATCCCCTAAGATAAAATCCAAGGAAAACACTTAAAGAATCCATTTTATAACTTTTTTTTGAGGGGGGAAGGCAAGGCAATTGGGGTTAAGTGACTCACCCAAGGTCACACAGCTAATAAGTGTTTCAAGTGTCTGAGGCAGGATTTGAACTCAGGTACTCCTGACTCCCAGGTTGGTACTCTACTCAGTGTGCCACCTAGTTGACCCCCATTTTATAACTTTTAAAGAACCATTCCTCTGAAGCAAATTTTGCCACTTGAAGCAGACTAGAAGCATCAAACACATGATGGTCCTTTACCTATCATTGCTTTCCGAAACAAACCATACTACTGGCCTAGTAAAATATCCACCTTCTCTACCTCCCTGGAGTTATCACTTAGGGACAGAAAATGGAGCTAACAAAACAAAGGAGTCAGGGTTGGAGGAAAGAGGACATGGGGAAAAGGAAAACAAGTTTGTTTTCTAAATTTACAGGCTTTAAGAAATAAGAACATTTGACAAGAAAGGTCTTGTAGTCTAGTACAAGTTTACCAATGGCCAGTACTAGCTCATCAGTCAGGGGACATTTAGGAATTTATAATCTGGGCAAGTAATAGGATCATGAATGTGTAATTATACATTCACATTAGTGTTCAAAGGACTCTGATTATTTAATCAGGATGAGAGCATTTATAAACCTCTTTACATATAGAATTATCAGAACACTCTTTACATGTGTTATCTTATTTGATCATCACAACAACCCTGAAAGGTAGATGTGATTATCATTCCCAAAGAAAACTGAGACAAAGAGGAGTTGAGTGACTGACTCTCCTGAAGACCTAGTGCTCCACTAGGCCACTGACAATCTGTCTATAATTTAGTAGATAAATGTTGGTAAGTTGCCTGGGACACCAAGAATTTAAGTCACTTGCTCATGATCAAAGATCTAGTAAGTGTCAGAGATGGTGATTGAACTCCATATAGTATACTGTGTGTCTCCATATCATTTTTTTGGTTGGTTGCTGTGAATTCACTGATGTGTAGATAATGTAGAGTTGTCTGAGGCTCTGAAAGATTAAGGGATTTGCCCAGGATTTTATAGCCAATAAGTGTCATGGGCAATGTTTGAACTCAGGTCTTCCTGACATTGAGGGCAGTTCTAGCCACTACACCTTTTAAAAAAAAATAACATTTTCTGTAATTCCCTTCAGGTTTGCAAAGTGTTTTACATATCTTATCTCATTGGATCCTCACAATAACCCTGTGAGGTAAGTGGTGTTATTGTCTCCATTTTAGAGATTAGGAGACTGTCAGGAGGTCCTCCTGACTTCCAGGTCAGCTATCCGTCCACTGCGTATCATAAAATCATAACTGTTAGACATGGAAGAAGCCACAGAGATCACCTAATCCAACTACCTCCTGAAGAAAATGAAGTCCAGAGAGCTGGGAGATCAGCTGCCCAAGGTCATACAAGAAGGCATCCTTCTTGGGGGCAGGACTGAGACCCAGTCTCCTGACTGTCATCTAACGTTCTTTCCACCCCATGAGGTCTCCAACTCATCCTGATACAGGTTCCCTCCTCTCAAGCCTGCCAAGACTGAAAATATCAAAATACAAAAGCAGGATCAATTAAGGAGCAATTACTTGCATTAGAAAGGATTTGCCTAAGTTTTGCCTTAAACAGAACCTCACTAATACATTTCAGTGTTGGGAGGTAGCATGATTGAAGACTCATATCCCTGTTCTATTTCCTGCCTCATTCCCCTTCATACCTTGCACATCTCCTCCCCTACCAGCTGAACAAATTAGGGAGATGCAAAGAAGGGAGCTAATCAGGGTAGGTCTTCATGAAGGCGAGGTACCCAGAAGAATAACTAAAGTCCCCATTATAGTTCAATATTTAATAAACGCAAATGCGTTTAGTAAATCCTTAATATATCACCCCACTCCAAACCTCCCATCCCCCCACTTCTCTCACCCCCTCAGAGAAACACAAATATAAAAGTCAAGTGACCCCGACCATTAAGGAATTAATATTCTAATACTGAGACTACAGATACGAGAATGATGGTTCAGAAGAGGTATTTTGGTTTGGGAATCTTAGGGATGGGGAGTGAAATCATAGTGGAGTTGGCTGATACTCCCTTTCCAGTAGCAATGGCAATATTGATTTAATTATGATTCCCCAAAATGGGGGTGGGGAAGGGTATTCATGCCTACAAAATAAATGGTAAGAAGATGGTTGGTAGAATGTGAAGTAAAGTGAGCTTAACAAATGATTTTTCAGTCATTAAAAATTATAAGAAAAAATTACTTTGAAAAACTTAAGAAATTTGATCAATGAAATTGACTCCAAAAGATCAATAATGGAGCATGCCACCTACCTCCTGACTGAGAAGTGATGGTTTCAAGGTAAAAAATGAAAAAAAAAAAGTGTGCCTTTCAGACCTAGCCAATGTGTGAGTTTGTTTTACAAAGGTTTCATCTTTTTCCTTTTTTTTCCAGTGGAAGAGGAGAGTTAGCAACAGTATTATCCAGAATAGGGAAAAGAAATAAAAGAGGGTTACTGAAGCATTTTTTAATTCAGAGAAGTGAAGAAAGTTCTGAACAAGGCAGTTGAACAAGACAGCCTTGAAAGCAACATTAAATTTACCATATACTTAAAAGGAAAAGCAAGCTATATCTTGGAGAGTCATGTATAATCCTCCATTATCTGCTCCAGTTTATATATGGAAATGGTCATTTTATTCAATGTTTGTTCAATGTAGAATAAAAAAGAATTTCTTTTTCAAAGGAAGACTTCATGCAGATGAGTCTTAAAGCCAGACCCTGAAAATAGGATCTGGATACACTAAGGGATAACACCAGGACATTCCAGGGGTGGGAAACAGCATGAACAAAGGCACCAAGGTGAAAATGGGCAAGGTCTAAATAAGGCACAATGTGGAGGCCCACATGAGGGTAGTGGAGGGGACCCAGTCTGGGAAATAAGAAGTAAGATTGGGAAAGTAGCATACAGCCTAAAATGTTTGAAGAGGATGTGTTATACAATTACTTTTTTTAATCTGATATTTAAATCTGATAATAAAAGCAGTTTTTTGAGGAATATTAACATAGCACTGTTATACTAAGTGGATGGGGTAGGGACAAAAGGTGGTTAAGGGAGATAAAAGTGGCAAGAGATAAGCAGGGTACCCAGCTATGCCACCTGCTTGTGTTTGCCCTCTCTTAAACCAGATGAAAAGCATCCTGAGGGCGGGGATCATATTTTCTCATTTCTTTTGTATCCTCTTCAGTATCTAGTACAATGCTAGGTACATAGTGAGTGCCTGATAAATTCTTGTTGGTTAACTAAAAACAATATTTCTTACTTTTGAAAAGGCCAAAAAAATACCACCAGGAACAATTCCAAGGACTGGCCTTGGAACAGTACTCATTCACCATCCTCTCTCTGTGCCCAAGGCATGCTGTGAAGATTCCAGGAAAGGCAATAAAGGAGGGAAGTCTTGACCTAGAGTTCCTTCTTCCCAGAACCCTCCACAGAAAGAACGGAAGCAGAAGATAAGCTCCGTCAGCATATTCAAAGTTTGGGGACCGCCCATGCTCTGTCTTAACACGTCACAAAAATTTAGACTGGTTCCTATAGACCTTAGTTTCCTCCCCACACAGGGGATGATTTATTGATTTCCTCCTGGTCCTGAAGGGATCTGCCCAGAAATACTTAACAGTAAAACTGTTCTCAATTATACAAGGTCTATCCAAGCAATTGTGCTCACAACACATTTAAAATAAATATTCCATCTCTAGAGAATCATTGGCTTTCTTCCCATACTCCTATATGTTTGTCTTTGGCAAATATTTCTGTATCCCTAAATATTCACCTCTGTTGCCACTGACTAAAGTTCAAGAAAAGAAAGAACTAGAAAGTTGGGTGTTGAGCATACTGATCTGTGTCATCTTTGTACTAGCTCTTCAGCTTCTCCAGGACAGGAGCTATGACTGTAGAGATCATGGTACTTTAAACAGCAAGATTCTATTATTGTGACTATGAATGAATCACAAAACTATGGATGTGATTCATTCATTGATGATTCTATGCCCAAAAAAAGAAGTTATTTCTCCACCTCAAAATTTCCCCTCCTCCAATCTTCCTTCAAAGTGAGGCTGATGACTTTGAGAAATTGTGCCTTGCTTAAATCCAGTTCACAAGCAAGTCAAGACATCACCCCATGATGTAATTGGTCCTCTTCCACAGCAAAGAACAAGCAACAACAATTTCTTTAGAGGGCACCACTATCAAGCAGCAGAGTAGTACAATGAGGAAAACACTGGTCTTGGACTCAGAAGGTCTGGGCTCAGATGCTGCCTACTAATGATGACAAACTTTGAGCAAGTCACTTAATGACACCTCAGTTTCCTCACCTGTAAGAGGAGGAGAATGAACTTGATCCTCTCAAGTCCCTGCCAGGTCTTAAGTTTATATGATTCTGTGATCCTTCAAAGCATTCATCCCTGAGACCTACTTCTCCCTCACCTTCCTGTCTAATCAATTGTCAAATCTTGCTGATTCTACCTCCAAAACAACTCTACTCTCAATCCATTTCTTTCAATATGAACAGTCACCATACTAATTCAGGCCACCATCACCTCTGTTTATTATCTACATACACACTCTATCCACCCCTTCCTCGAAGGCAGGGGTTATCTTGTTTTTGCCTTTGAATCACCAAATGCTGAATACAGGGCTTTATGAGTCACTTAATAAGAAAGGAAAAAGATAGTCTGTTATGGACTAGGGATGGGGAATCTGTGGTCTGGAAGACACACATGGCCTCTTGGTCCTCAAGTGAGACCCTTTGACTGAATCCAAACTTAACATAACAAATCCTCTTAATAAAAGGGTTTGTTTTATGAAACTTGGACTCAGTCAAAAGGCTGCATCCAAGGATCTGTAGGGCCACATGTGGCCTCAAAGCTGCAGGTTCCCCACTCCTGCCAGGCATTGTGGTAGGCACTTTATAAATATTATCTCATTTGATATTCACAACAACCCTGTGAGATAGGAGCTCACAGGGTTATTATTATCCCCATTTTATAACTGAAGAAGTGGGGAAAACAGAGAGGTTAAGTGACTTGCCTTGGGGTCACACAGAAATTGTGTTTGAGGACACATTTGAACTCAGGTCTTCCTGATTTGAGGCCCAGAAACTGTATCCACTGTGCCCCCTAGCTGCCTGATAATAAATTAAATAAATAATAAATTTTAATTTTTGATCAATTAATTAATTAGCATTTGTTGAATTGAACTACTTTGTTCTTTAATGTCCCTGATTTGTTCAACACAAATTGGCCACAAACATGAATCTTTCTCTCTATCTCTTTCCTCTCAGTTGCCTAAAACCTTCATTCTTAAGCTCCCAGCAGATCTTTACCCCCAATTTTGCAGAGAAAATGAAGACCATCTGCTGTGAGCTCCCTATCTCCACTGCTGGAGCAGCTAGGTGGTGATGCACTCCCTTCTCATCTCCCCAGGCTTCCTTCCAAGCATAGCTCAGGTACCAGGGCAGCCAGGTGGTGCAATGGATAGAGCACCAATGAAGGAGTCAGGAGGACCTGAGTTCAAATCTCACCTCAGACACTTGACACTTACTAGCTGTGTGACCTTGGGCAAGTCACTTAACCCCAACTGCCTCATCCTGGGCCATCTCTAGTCATCCTGAGGAATATCTGGTCACTGGATTCAGATGGCTTTGGAGGAGAAGTGAGGCTGGTGACCTACACAGCCCTCCCTCACTCAAAACAAAGTCAAGTGCAAGTCATGTCATTATTTCTCTGATGGCATGGTCTTCTTTGGCAATAAAGGACAGCCACACACATCTCCACTGCCCCATACCTAAAAATTCCTCCACATCTTTTTCCTTAACTCTTCTTCCTTAACTTTTGGTTCTAAGGAAGAACCACAACTTACACCCTTAAAATCTGACTTCTTAACCCACCCCTCAGCTGAAATAACTATCCCCAAGATTGTTGATGCTGTCTTTTCCAAATCCTCCCTCCTTGACCTCTCTGCAGTCTTTGACATTCTTTAGTCACCCCTAGGTAGCTAAGTGGCACAGTGGAAGGAGTGCTGGCCCTAGAATCAGGAGGATCTGAGTTCAGATCTGATACCAGATACTGGACAAGTTAGTTAACTTCTGTCTGCCTTAGTTTCCTCACCTGTAAAATGGGGATTATAATAGCACCTACTCCCCAGAGTTGTAGTGATGATCAAATGAGATATCTGTAAAGCACTTTGCAAACTTTAATGTCCTATATAAATGCTAACTACTGTCATTACAGGTGCTAGGTGATGCCATAGTACACAAAGCACTCTGCCTGAAGTTAGGAAGACATCTTGCTGAGGTCAAATCTGACCTCAGATACTTCCTACCTGTATGATCCTGGGCAGTTACTTAACCCTGTTTGCTTCAGTTTTCTCATCTGTAAATTTAGCTGGAGAAGAAAATGATGAACTATTCCAGTATCTTTCCCAAGAAAACCCCAAATGGGGTCAGGTAGAGTCGGACAAGACAGAAAGAACTGAACAACCACAACATTATTATTACACCCTCTTCTTTCTTGGCATCTCTGAAATTGATTCTCCCTATCTGCCTTCACATATTATGACAATACGTCTTCCCTCAATCAGCTCAGGAGCCACCTTCTCTGATATTCCCAATTGTGAGCGCTCTCTCCCTCCTTAAATTATATTGTTTTGTGCCTAATTCTGTACATCTTGGCTCTCCCTGCCCATACCCTCAAACAGGATGCAAGCTCCTTCAGAGTAGAGACTGTTTCAGTTTTGTTCCTATGACCCAAGGACAGTAACTTGCTCATTGTAGACATTTAGGAAAAGCTTGTTGAATTGTACTGAATTGAATTACATGGAATGTCCGGAGCAGCTTGAAGGATTCATCCCAGAACTGAAGGATCCCGTCTTTGGTGACAGTAAGGAAGCGACCAGGTGATCCCTGAAACTGACTGGCTAAGAAGTTCATCTTCACGATCTCATGTCCATGATTCCTGGATGAGAAAAAAAAAGAGAGAAAGAAAGAAGATGGAATGGGAAAAACAAAAAGAAAGATCTAATCACACCACAACACTGCAGAAGAGGAAGGGGGATAAAACAAGCATAAGGATTCTTGTTAAAAAAAAAAAAAAAGAAAGAAAGAAAGAAACTCAACCAGTTTTGTAAAGGTCCTTTACAGTCTCCTCTACCTTCCCCATCCCTCCCTTAATTTTATTTAACTGAGGTTTGTAGTCTATGCTCAATATACATTGGAGAGGGAAAAACAGAACACAACTATGGTCTTAGCCTGATAGGAATCTAAAGAAAGCAGCAAGTTCGTCATGTATCATGTTTGGAATACATTGGGTTGTGGGAACAAAAGAATGGACAATTTTATAAATCCCTTTCCATTGGAAATGAGGCCCTAAACATGGAAAAACATAGTGTAATGAACACAAAATGAGCTCAGAAATAACATTCCAATTACCATGCCTGTTGCACAGATACTGGAAATGGAAAATGTGTTCCAGTGTTAGGGGGTGAAAGGGCAGAGGTGAGCAAGGTACGAGAATCATGGCAATCCTATCACAAGAGAAAGATAAAAGTAGAGGAGGAATTTAGGAACAATCCCAATTCCCTCCAGCCTGTTCAGGAAAGCTAGCTACAGATTTAGATAAATGAGGGGAAAGGTAAATAAGAGAATCCTCAAGTTGGACGAAACTCAAAGTTGTCTCATCCAACCCCTAGGTTAAGAAGGAATCCCCTCTAAAACATCCAAAACCAGTAGACATCTATACTCTGCTTAAAGATCTCTACTGACAAGGAATTCAGTAACTTACAAAGAGGTGCATTCCATCAATAGCCATCCTTGATTTAACAAGGTCTTCCTTAGAGTAACTTTACTCTTAATGAACTCACTAGAGAACTTACTAGAGTGAATTGGTACCTTGGGATCACAGATTGGTCCTTGTTATTCCCCCAAGAAGACAAAGTCAAATCCATCTCCCACATCGATAATCCTTTGGATATTTTAAGGAATTTAATCATACCCACCCCCAACAAAATCTTCTATTCTCTATGTCCACTTTTTTCAAACTTCTTGATCTCAGAAACTCTTTACACTCTTAAAAATTATTGAGGTCCCTTTTATACACTCTTAGAAACTGAGGATCCCAAAGAGCTTTTTTTAACTGAGTTATAGCTATCTATATTTACCATATTAGAAATTAAAATTGATAAATTTTAAAGTATTCATTTAAAAATAATTATGATTGGGTAAAACAATGAGAATATAAAAATAATAAAGATATATATTTTTTTTAAATGTAAGAGGTTACTATCTTCTTTGACACTGCACTAAAGACCATGAGACCTTTCCATCTAACTTGTAACTGAAAACTTCCATATATACTGTTTCCCTGTGAATTCCTTAAAAATAGGGATTCTTACCTTTCGATTTGTATACTCAGTCCTTACTACGGTGTTTTGCATATAGTAAATGCTTAGTAAATTATTTTTTCATTAAAAAAAAGTTTTACCTCAAGGACACCCTGAAAGAGTCTCAGGGGCCCTCAGGGGTCTGTGAACCACACTTTGAGAATCACTACTCTAGGCTAAACATCTTCAGTTCCTGCAGGTGATTTTCTTTGTTCCCAAGTTCTCTCACCATCTTATTCTTCCTTCCACTGATGATCACTAGCTTGTGAATGTTCCACTTAAAAGGTCTCACCAAGAATTGAACACAGTATTTTTTCCAGATGTGATCTGACCAAAACATAGTGCACCACTTCCCTCATTCAGGACACTCCATTTCTATGTCACTTAAAATTTAACACTGAGACAACTAAAATTCTCAAGCTTTTGTCATACAAACTGCTCTCTAGCAACATCTCCCCATCTTGAATGTGTGCAGTTGATTATTGTGAGTCTCAGTGCAGGACTTTGAACTTAGTCCCATTGTCTCACGCTGTTGGATGTGGTCCATTTTTCCAGTCTGTTGGGCTCTTTATGGAGCCTGATTTTGTCATCATCTAGGTAAAACCATAATATGACTAGAACTTGGATCTCCCCACTCCTAGTCCTGTGTTCTTATACTTCAGTAGGGATATTTGAGGGGATTAGTACAGCAAGTGATTAATTGTGGAAATTGAGCAAATCACACTGACTCCATCTTGTGACTCAGTTCTGGAGCTAGCACAGTTCCCTTTCTATTCAATTATGCCTCTAGTCCAACTTCTGCCTTGTGAGAAAATTTTATTCAGTTGTGGGAATTGGGAGAAAGCCCTACTACATTGTTCAAACTTAGCCCTGAATGGCTGGGAAGCTAGACCATCCCTACCTGCTGTTTAGAGACTCTTAACTAAGGACCTAGGTTAGGTTGACCAGAAACCCAGTCAAAATTCAAAGACTAATGCAAGGAGTTTTCTCATAATTATATGTCTCAAGCAACCCATATGTCTTATTTGAAAACTGGCTCCATACTGATTCATCAGTGATTGCTTCCATGTTCCTCTGATTTTTCACAGACACTTGGGGTAAGTGGGACACCTCTTTTTTCTGATTTCAGGGATTTACAGCCATTTACTTTCCCACCTCCAACTTGGAAAGTTGCTAATCTTTCCTCCAATTAGAAATGAGATTATTTAATTTTGTACCCTGGTTAATTCTTTCCTTGTAATTAGTGGGCCTTATTTGATTATTGTTTGTAATGCATAAAAGTCTATCTTCCCTTGTCTTAGGTCTAGGCCTAAGCTGAGGAGGTCTGATCCCAGTTTGTTGGGCAACCACAATGCATTGCTTAATAAATCAATATGCTCAGAAGAGTGAACTTTTATTTCCTTAGTCATTTCATCTTTCACATGCCACAGTAGGAGACTAAGGTAGTAGCAATTCCTAGATTCTAACTGGAAAGTACTCTGCAAACTTTAGAGTGCTACATAAAAGCCAGCAATTATTATTATATTTTCTTCTTCCTCAACTTCCATGTCAATTTTCTCCCTGAAGTTAACTCTTCATTCCTTGCCTTCATGTATTATGATAACACATCCCTGTGTCTGAATCTGTCCCTGTCCTCCCCTCTCATCCTTCTCTTCCCTCAAGAACCAGCTGAGGAACCACCTTCCCTGATCCAGCTAGTCTCTCTCTCCCTATATTACCTTGAATTTCTATTGAGAAAAAGATTTGTCAGGTCATTTTATTCTATTTAAATATGCCTCTACTCTGCTGCCTCAGCCCATAGTTTCTAGTTGCTAAAAATAAGTTGTGATAACTACATCTGCTCTCAATTATGGACCTTCTCCTGGCCTATCCTATGCCAAAATTATCTCTGCTCAGATGCGTTAGTTTCCTCATCTATGCCAAAATTATCTCTGCTCAGATGCCTTAGTTTCCTCATCTATCAAGTGGGGATAATGAAAAAAGAGCTTTGTATATCTCATAAGGTGCTCATTTGGTTGAGAATGAAAATAAAATTCAATGAAGTTATCATTTGTCCAACATCACACATTGAGAAACCAATGGAGATGGGATATCTGACTGGGTTCATATAATGATTCCTCAGTACAAAAACTTTTCTGAGTTAGGCTATTTTCTAAACCTATAGAGGAGGACTTAAGATTTCTTACAGTGGAACAATCCTCATAGGAGGTTGGAGCCGCAATCGATACTGGCCCTTCCTCAGCTCTTCCTTCCCTTTGAATTCTCGCATCAGGTGATCTAGATACTTGCGCTAAATCAAGGGGGAAACATAAGGGAAGAAAGCATTAGCATCTTAGAACTATTTTGCTTTTTCTTTAAAGACTGAGTATCCCTCTCTCATCCTAGTGGAAGTACAGGGTCTTCTCATGGCCCTGCTTCCACTTTTTTTCATCAGCATGGAAGTTTTGACCTGTATCTGGGCTGGTTAGTTCCTCCTAATGTAGCTTGGGAGCCCCCTATTTCTGGGAGCTCACTATTCTGGTGCAAGAGTGTATGCAGATATTCAACCAGCTTACCCCACTGCAGCTAAGAACTCCCAAGCCCAAGAGAATTGCCAGTCTCAATATCCCCTGTACCATGTGCCACCCCTCAGGGAACAGTAAACTCAATAATTTTTTCTTCATTCATGCATTTTTATTAGCTTCTGGAAATATCAGGCAAGCTTAAGGAAGTATTCACCACTCACTTCTCACAAAACTCTGGAATTCAGTGACCCCCTAGACCAAGTCTTCAAGGAGAATAAGCCAAGAGACAAAACACTGTGATTTAGTGTTGCTCTACAAATGAGCATTTTAAAAGTCAGTGTTCATGGTGGCATTAGCAGCAGCAATAAAATCATAGGATCTCAGAGTGGGAAAGGGCCTCCTTCAAAGGTCACCTGGTCCAAATTATATCTGAAGTAGGAATCCCATTTTCATCTCCAATAAGAAAATTAACCATTTTTATCCCCAACTATATCAACCTGATAAAATATTTCCAGGTATCACCAGATCCTAAGCAGCCAATCTTGTTTTTTAATAGCTTTGATTGTTTAATAACTCATATTTAATTGATGTTTACCTTCCTGTAACTTCTCTTGATTATTGGCTTGTCTTAATGATAATCTAATCCTACAAAAGGTAGAAAATATGTATGGATGTAAAATGAAATAAACAGAACCAGGAAAACAAAATACACGATGTTAATAATAATGCAAAAAGGAAAGGTAGCAACAACAAAACAATTCAAACTGAATGCCATAAAATTATATTTACTAAATTACTTTGGTCACAAAGAACAGATAATGAAAAGGCATCTCACATCTCCTCATCTTTGCAGAGATGCAGGAGTAAGGTGGTGGTAAGCTACATATAATGTCAGACTTTTTCAATGTGTTGGATGCTTTTGCTGGGCTGTATTTTTCTTTTTTTTTTTTTTTATTATTGGTTATAGGGGATGACTCCTTGAAAGGAGGAGAGGAATATAGTGGAAAATGAAGGAGATATGATAACAAATCACTAAAAATAATTTTTAAAAATAAATGAAACAGTACTTTCTCTGGGAGCCAAGATGGTAAAGTAAGGATTAAGCAGTAAATTGCTATAACTCTCCCATATGCACCTCCAAAAAACTACAAAATATGTTCCCAAAACAAATTCTGGAATAGCAGAACCAGCAAAAGATGGGGTGAAACAATATTTGAGCCCAAGAAACTTGGAAGATTACTAGTCCATCTCACTTATGTAAAAGGAGAGCACAGTCTAGGACAGGAAGCTTCCCAATAAGCCAACAGCAAGCCCCACCTCAGAAAAGCAGCAATAGATCTTGAGCCCCAGTGTGGTAGAGCAGGCAAATGAGAACACGAGGATTCCCCATATGCCTCAGCATAACCAGAGGAAAGGCAGATTTCAGTTCCAAGAACTGCCACATGCTTCAGTGTAGCCCAGGGCAAACAGGTAGACATCAACCCTACCACTGCTGGCAGCTACCAGTAGCCAGACCACCATGTCCTTCGGTGTATTTCCAGGGAAACATAGAAATACCCTGGCCTCAGTACACCACAGACACCAGCATTTGGACCCCAGCTCAGCACCAAGTAAGTTGCCAGGCCTCCACACACACCCCCCCCACCTCACTCTCTCAGTGCAACACCAGACACTGGGGTCCTCCGTGGGCCTCAGGGCAACACCAGTGCAGCACCAGGTAAACAGCCAGGATCTGCAGCCTCTGGCACAAGAAACCTGAGGCAGTGCCCTTTTCACCCTGGGAGGAGAGTTCAAATTAAAAAAAAAATTAAAAGTCCAAAAAAGATGAACAAACAACAACAACAAAGAATCTTACCATAGAAAGTTATTATGATGACAGAGAAGATCAAGAAATAAACTCCAAAAAGGACAACAATGTCAAAACACCTATGAGCAAAACCCCAAAGGAAAATGGGAAGTGGTCTCAAGCCCAGAGAGAACTCATGGAAGAGCTCAAAAAAAAGCTTAAAAATCATATTAGAGACCTAGAAGAAAAAAATGGGAAAAGAAATGAGAGTGATGCAAGAGAATTATGAAAAAAGGGTCAGCAGCTTGGGGGAAAAAACAGCTACTTAAAAAGTAGAATTGGTCAAATGGAAAAGGAGATACAAAAATCCACTGAAGAAAAAACTCCTTAAAAAGTACAATTGACTAAGTAGAAAAGAAAATACAAAAGCTGATTGAGGAAAACAACTTCTTAAAAGTTAGAATTGGGCAAGTGGAAACTAACGATTCCATGAAACATCAAGAATCAATCAAACAAATTCAAAAGTATGAAAAAATAGAAGAAAATGTAAAATACCTCATGAGAAAAACAACTGACCTGAAAAACAGATCCAGGAGAGACAATGACAGAATCACTGGACTACCTGAAAGCCATAATCAAAAGGAAGATCTGGACAACTTCTTTCAAGCAATTATCAAAGAAAACTACCCTGATATCTTTTTCCCAGAGGGCAAAATAAGCATTGAAATAATCCACCAATCACCTCAGGAAAGAGATCCCAAAATAAAAACTTCAAGGAACATTATAGCCAAATTTCAGAACTATCAGGCCAATGAAAAAATACTGCAAGTAGCCAGAAAGAAACAGTTCAAAAATCAGGAAGCCATAATGAGGATTACATAGGACTTAGCAGCTGCAAAATTAAAAGACTGGAGGTCATAGAACAAAGCAAAGGATCTAGGACTATAGCCAAGAATCACTTACCCAGAAAAATTAAGTATAATATATCCAAAAAAATGGTAATTCAATGAAATAGAAGGATTTCAAGCTTTCATAGGAAGACTAAAATTAAACCAAAATATTAATCTCCAATATCAAGACCCAAGAGAAACACAAACAGGTAAAAAGTAAAAAGAAAACATAAGGGATTCAATAGAGTTAAAACTGTTTACATCCCTACATGGGAAGATGATACTTGTAATTCTTAAAAAATTGTATCACTAATAGTACAGCTAGAAAGAATATACATAGACAGAGAGTAGGAGTGTAAGGTGAATTTGAGGGAATGATCTAAAAAAATAATTAAGGGATGAGAAAGAGGAGTATACTAAGTACAGAAGGAAGGGAGAGGTAGAATGGGATAAATTATTTCACATGAAAGACCTATTATAGTGGAGGGGAAGATGGGAGGGTGGGCGATGGGTATCGCCTGAAATTTGCTTTCATCAAAGGCAGAATAATTGACTCAAAGACAGAATAATACATACAAGTGGTTGAATGTAGAAATCTATCTTACCCTATAGGGAAGTCTTAGGGGAAGAAATTAAGTAACGGGAAGGGAAGGGGAGGAATGACAGAAGGGAGGATATATTGAGAGAGATGGTAAACAGAAGCAAAACACCTCTGAGAAGAGAAAGAGTGAAAGGAGAGAGAGGACAAACAGAGGAAAAATAGGATGGAAGGAAATACTCAGTAATCATAACTGTGAATGTGAATGAGATGGACTCTCCCATAAAATAGAAGCAGATAGTAGATTAAAAATCAGAATCCTACAATGCTACAATTGTTTACAATAAACACACCTGAAGCAGAGAAACACACACAGAGTAAAGCTAAGGGGTTGGAGCAGAATCTATTATGTTCCAGCTGACGTGAAAAAAAAAAAAATCCAGGGGTAGTAATGCTGATCTCAGACAAAATAAAAGCAAAAATAAACCTAATTACAAGAGATAAGGGGAAACTACATCTTGCTAAAAGGTACCATAGACAATAAAGCTATATCAGTATTAAACATATATGCATCAAGTGGTAGAGCATCCAAATTCTTAAAGGAGTGAATTATAGAAAGAAATAGACAGCAAAACTATACTAATAGGGGACCTCTATTGTCCCCTCAGACTTTGATTAATCCAACCAAAGAAGAAACAAAAAAGAAATTAAGGAGGTAAATGGAATATAAGAAACATTAGATATGACAGACCTTTGGAGAAAACTGAATAGGACTAGAAAAGAGTATATCTTTTTCTCAGCAGCATGACACCTATACAAAAATTGACCATGTATTAGGGCATAAAAACCTCAAAATTAAATGTAGAAAATGTATTCTTTTCAGATCATAAGACAATAAAAATTACATTTAACAAAGGGTAGTAGAAAGATAGATTAAAAATCAATTGGAAACTAAATAATCTAATCCTAAAGAATAAGTGGATCAAAGAACAAACCATAAAAATGATCAATAATTTCATTAAAGAGAATTACAACACTGAGGTAATATACCAAAATTTATGGGACACAGCCAAAGCAGTTCTTAGGGGAAAATACATTTCTCTAAATTATTACATCAACAAAATAGAAAAAGAACAGATCAATGAATTGGGCATGAAACTAAAAAAAAAACTAGGAAAAGGACAAATTAAAAATCTCAATTAAGCACCAAATTAGAAATTCTGAAAATCAAATGTAAGATTAATAAGACTGAAAGCTAAAAAAAAAATTGAGCTAATAAATAAATCTAGAGCTGGTTTTATGTTGGGGAGGGGAGGAGTGGGAATCAACAAGATAGCTAAGCCATTGGTTAACCTAATTTAAAAAAAGAAGAAAACTAAATATCCAGTATCAAAATGAAAAGGGTGAAATCACTACCAATAAAGAAGAAATTGAAGCAATCATTAGGAAGCATTTTGCCCAATTATATGCCAATAAATCTGATAATCTGAGCAAAATTAATTTAAAAAAACCAACAACAATACTCATTTGTAAGAACAAAAAGTCAAGAATATCAAGGGATATTAATGAATGTCAAGGGAATTAATTTTAAAAATACAAAAGAAGGTCTCAAGCTACATAATAAAGTAGTAATCATCAAAACTATCTAGTACTGGCTAAGAAATAGAGTGATGGGTCAGCGCAATAGATTAGATGCACAAGACACAGTAGTCAATGACCACCGTAACCTAGTGTTTGATAAACCCAAAGACCCCAGCCTTTGGGATAAGAACTCAGTTTTTGACAAAAATTGTTGGAAAAACTGGAAAACAATAGGACACAAACTAGATATAGATCAACATCTCACATCATATACCAAGATAAGGTCAAAATGGGTACATGATTTAGACATAAAGGGTGACACCATAGGAAAATTAGAAGAGCAAGGAATAATCTACCTCTCAGATCTATGGGGAATGGAAGAATTCATGACCAACAAGAGATAGAGAACATTACAAAATGTAAAACAGATATTTTTGATTATATTAACATAAAAAGCTTTTGTACAAATAAAACCAATGCAACCCTTTGATCTAGCAATACCACTACTATGTCTCTATCCCAAAGAGATCATAAAAAAGGGAAAAGGCACTACATGTACAAAAATATTTATAGCAGTCCTTTTTACAGCAGCAAAATATTGGAAATTGAGGGGATGTCCGTTGATTGGGGAATGGCTGAACAAGTTGTGATATATGAAAACTATTGTGCAATAAGAAATTATAAACAGGCAGATTTCAGAAAAACCGGGAAAGACCTGTACAAACTGACACAAAGTAAATATCTTTGATAAGAGCTAACTGAGTCTACTGGCTGACTATTCATGAGAAGCACACCAGTGGGGGCTAAGGAACTAGAAGTAGACATCCACAAGATTGCCTCTAGAACCTGAGATAGTAACCACCCTCTGGGGACTCAACCTGCCAATGCAAGTATAAGTGTGAATGGGGAGAGCAAGCCCAAAGAGCATGCTACAGTAATATTCAAAGGACAGTTTGTGAACACTTAGAAAGGGAAGCAATTATCACTAAAATCCAGCATGATCAAGAATAGGTCATGACAGATTAACCTCTTTTTTTTCCTGGGGGACAGGGTAATTAGACTGGTAGATCATCAGCTAAATTATAGTATAATTCAGTGAATTTGGAACTGGGAGAATGACTGGACCCAAAAAGTAGTTATTAATGGGTTGACGTCAACTTGGAGAGAGCAACATGATAAGCCCAAAGGAATTTTTGCTTCTCATTTCCCATTATTTCTCATTTCTGGCTTAGCTACATTACTCTGGGACTTCTCTGAATTTTCTACCAACTCCTGAGTCAGCTAACTTCATCACCACCCACTGCTTTTTGTATGCTTTCTTCATTGGATTATAAGATTCATGAGGGCAGGAAACTCTTTCTTGGCTTTCTTGCTTAGCACAGTGCCTGGCACAGAGTAGGTGTTTAATAAATGTTTATTGACTATTGTCCATTTGTAGTTCTATAATGATATAACAAAATGCTTAGCACAACGTTTGGCACATAGTAAGCATTCTATAAAAACTTATCCCTTTCTTCTTCCCTTCCCTTCCTCTTAATATTGCTATCTATGACTTAGATGAAGGCATATATATCATATCTACAGATGGCATAAAACCTATAGGGACAGCTAACATACTGGATGACAAAATTAGAATCCACAAGAATCTCAACAGACTATAACAGCAGGCAGAATCTAAAATGATTAAATGCAATAAGGATAAATACTCAGTTTTAAATTTTGGATTTAGAATATCACTCTCACAAGTCCAGGATGGGAGAGACCAACAGACAACAGTTACGATGGGTGAGATGGGGGGTGGGGGTGGGGCCTGAAAGTTTTAATAACCTGAAAGCTTAATATGAGTCAGTGCCATGACATGAAGGTGATGGGGCAGCAACAAACATGTCAGCAATAATTGCTAGACAGCAAGGAACCACCTGTCGCCCTAGATAAACATATTTTAAACAATGAATGCACTACCCATATAGTATGTTGGCCATAAAACCACAGAAGGGACTTTCCCTAGAGCAACACCTGCTCATTATCCATCTTGGCTCACCTTGAGGTGACCCTGAGATTATTATAATCATTTGCATTGTGGTTTTCCCCCCTTTAGTGGACTTTTCGGTTTGCATTATGGGTAGCCACATGCATACTTCCACTTTGCCCTCATGATCAAGTACTTGATCATGGTTTGGACCAGATTCAGGATGCTTGTTAGTATTTTCTGCTCTATATAAACCTCATGCTCCACTGCAGTAGGGTGCCTATTTCCCTTAAGGGCTTCCTGGGTGCCTTACCCTGAATAAAATGCCCTTGCTTGGTTTGGAGACAGTCTGAGTCTGAATTCTTTTGAGACAACAATGTGACACATGCCCATTACACCTTAACAAAGGTAAAAAGCTAATGCTATCCTGAACTGCATTGGGAGGTACGATATCCTCAATAAGGGAGGTAAAAATTTCATCATAACTCAGGTCCATAGGGCTGTATTTATTTCTGGGCCACATTTTAAATGCATGAAGAAGAGGGACACCAGGAACACAAGAAGATACACCATAGGAGGATGGGTTGAAGGAACTAGCAATGTTTAAAAGCCCAGAGAAGAAAAGAATTGGATGGAGGTAAAGGAAGAATATAATAGCAATCTTTAAGCCATTTGAGAGTTATCATGTGGAAAAGGAATTAAATTTGTTCTGTTAAGTCCCAGATGGAAGATGTAGCAACTATAATTGGAAGTTACAAAAAGCTGAATTCAGGCTTTATATAAGGAAAAGCTTCCTTACAATTAGAGCTACCCAAAATGTAATGAGTTTTCTCAGGATAGTCATGGGCATCCAAGTTTCAATTAGAAGCTGGGACTTCTGGAGGTGAAGACAAGATGATGTGATAGAAAAGCACTCAGCTGAGCTCGTTCAACATTCCCCTCCAAACAACTTTAAAATGATACCTCAAGTCAAATTCTGGAGTGGCAGAGCCAAAAGGTCAGAGTGAGACATTCTTCCAAGCCAAGATGATATAGGAGGTCAGAAAAAGAGATCTGAAGCATGGGGGAGGAGGTTGGGCCAGAGCCCATGTAGATGAAGTGACAGGACTAGGTGGTGGTGACAGAAGCAGTAGAAGCTTTAGGAGATCTCAAACTAGAGACAGTAAGGGAACCTGATCAGAAAGTCATTGTTTCAGGGACTATAAACGAAAGACATAGACCCAAGTAAAGACATACAACAAAATCCTAAATAATGAATGGTTCAAAAATCAAATCGCAGAAGTAATTATTATGTGATGGAAAGTTATGATGATAAACTACATTTCTGAGATGCAGCTAAAGCGGTCCTCAGGGGGAAAAAAATCATATGCCTATAAACATACATAAAAATAGAAAAAACAGATTGATGAACTAAATATGTATTTTTTAATTGGAAAGCAAACAAATAAAAACAAAACTAAAATAAACACAAAACTAAAGGTAAAACAGATAAATTAGAAACAAAAAAGAAAAGAAATAAAACTAAAAGTTGGGGTTTTTAACAGACTAATAAAATTTATAAACTCTTAGCTAATTTGATTTTAAAGAAGGAGAAATTTAAATCAATAAGGTAGCAAATGAGCAAGGTGAAATCATAACAAAACCAAAGAAATGAAAATAATTGAAACATATTGCACACAGTTATAAGCTAACAAAACTGAGAACACAAAAGAAATGGAGGATAGCACCTTCAAAAATACAAAATACCCAAACTATCAGAGGACCAGAAAGAGAGATTTTAAATAATCCATTATCAGAAAAGAAAATAGATCCAGTTGTAAAGGAACAAATGGAAAAAAATAATGGTCTTGACAGATTGATTCACAGGAGAATGTTATTAAACTTTAAAAGAACCCTTACTCCACAAATTATCATCAAAGATCGAGAAAGAAAGCTCTCTGCCAGAATGCTTTTATGAGAATATAGTCCTATTACCTAAACCAGGGAAAAATAAAATACAAAAGGAAAACTACAGGCCAATACCAATAATCCATACTGACTAAAAAAAAATTTCTTTTAAATCCTGTCAGACTATCTAAGACTTATCCATGAAATCATTATAACCAACTAGGGATTGCAAAGATGATTCAACAGTAAGAAAATAATCAAGATAATTATATTAAAAACCAAAATATTCAAAACCACATAATCATCTCAATAGATGAAAAAAAAGCCTTTAAGTAAAGAATTCTTTTATGCTAGAAACATTATAAAGTATAAGCATAAAGGGATCTCTTTTAATATCTTCAAAAGCAACTATCTAAAACTAAAAGTAAGCATCATAAGCATATTTTCAATAAATGTGAGAATGAAACAAGGATGACCACTCTCTCCACTAGAAATGCCAGCAACAGCAATAAGAAAAGAGAAAAAAATTAAAGCATAATTAGAGATAAAGAAGAGATTAAAACTATCCCTGCTTGCTGATGATATGATGGTATACTTTGAAAATCCTAGGTAATCAGCAAGGATACTAATTGAAACAATTGGTAGCTTTAACAAAATCACAAACCTTCAAAAATCAACAGCATTTCTCTATAATAATAACAAAACCTAAAAAATAATGGAAGGGAGAAATCTCCTTCCAAATAACAACAAAACACAAAAAAATCTAGAATACTGGTGTCAAACTCTAACAGAAACAGATTTCTGCTGACTGCATATTGCCTTAGAAAACCACCAATTTACATTATCTGTGTTGTACTGTATTTTTATTTATTTTGTTTAACATTTCCCAATTACATTTTACTCTGGTTCTGGCCAAACTTTGAATTTTGTGGGCCACTCATAGCTGGCAGGCCCAAGTTTAATACCTCTAATCTAGAATAACAAGGGAAATGATAAAACAAGTAGGGATAAAGAGGGAATAATACCTCCAGACAGTATTCTGCAATAAATCAGCAATCATCAAAACTATATGGTACTAGTTAAAAATAGAGAGATAAATCAGTGGAACAGACTAGAAAATAGAAAATCAGAAAAAATGGATCTCAACAACCTAGTGTTTGATGAAGTGAAAAATATAAATTACCTAGGAAAAGACTCCTTATTTGATAAAAACTACTGGAAAAACTAGAACAGACTCTGGTACAAATTAGGATTAGAGTGACACCTTACACCATATTACATTATAGTTCTAAATGAATACATTACCTTAATATTAAAGATTATACTATAAAAAAATTAGAAGAGAAGTAGATCACCCTCTCAAAGCTATTAATAGAAGTATTCCTAACCAAGCAAGACATAGAGGCAACCATAAAAGGACAACTTTGATTATATGAAACTGAAGAGTTTCTGTACAAAATTATTGCACCTAGATTAAGAAAGGAAGTGGCTGAATGGGGAAAAGTCTTTGTATCAAATTTCTCTGATAAAGGTTTGATATCCAAGATACAAGCAATAAAGAAATATCTGTATAATACTAATATCCATTCCCCAGTATATAAGTGGTCAAAGAAGATGAACAAACAGTTCTCAAAAGAAGAATTGTTCATTATTTACAACCACATCAAAGAACGCTCCAAATCACTAATATAAGAGAAATACTAATACAAAAATAAGTCTGAAATTTCACCTCAAATTCTGCAAACTGGCTAAAATTATAAAAAATAGAAATCATCAATGTAGGAAGGGTTAGGGTTGTAGGAAGACAGACACAGTAATAACACATTGTTGTTGGAGCTGTGAAATGGTACAACCATTTTAAAAAGCAATTTGAAATTATTTAAAGAAAACAATTACAGCGTCCGTACCTTTTGAACTATACTCTGTTACTAGGTTTACACCCCAAAAAGTCATTGATAAGAAAAAAGTGTCCATATACTTCAAAATATTTATAGCAACACTTTTTTGTGATAGCAAAAAATTAAAAATAAAGAAGACACCAATCTCTTGGGGAATGGCTAAACAAATTTTGGTTCACGAATGTAATGAAATATTACTGTGCCCCAAACCTGTCTTAACCTCCCTTACTAAATTATAAATTCATTGAAGACAAGAATAATTTTTAAATTCAATTTTGATTCTTACCTAAGGGAACCACAGAGCCTAACTTGTAGCAGACACTTAAGTGTTTTTTTAATTGAACATGCTATACAACCTTGAGGTCAAAGGACCATCACTCCAGAGCTAGAAGGGACCTCAGAGGCTATCATTTTCCAGATGAGAAAACTGAGGCCCAAGGAAGTTAAATCACTTATCTGAAGCAAAACAAGGTAATAATACTGCAGGTGGGATTTAAACCCAAGTCCTCTGATTCCAGTGCCAGTGCACTCTACCACACTTCCTTCTAATTATTTTAAAAGTAAAACATTTCCTTTGCCTTAAAAAGCACTAGAGTCTCAGACCATCAAAGGCTCTTTTATTGGGACAACTAGTTTTCATGAGAAATTAATCTTAGACCTTCCTGGGAAATAAAAGAATGTGGAGATTAAAACATTTCTAAGAAATAAATGATCAAAGGTTGCCGATTAAATACTGGCTCATCCTGGCATCTAGGTACCAGATCTAAGGACTGAGGCTAGGATTTCTCTTTACTTTCCTGTGAAAGGAAGGGTAGAGAGAAAAATTTTTTAAAGGCACACAGGAAGGTTACTCAGGCAGAAAGTCCCAAGTAGCACTCCCATCTCTCCGTATTTAATTTCTCATGGAAAAGAAAAGATACCCTTTATCTGAATCATTGCAATAGGCAATTGAGAATGCCATTGCTTCAAGAATCTATGGCAATATTCAAATGGATGGCCCTAACCTGCACAACCACAGCCCCTCTAGCCTTCATCATGGAGAGCTGCTGTGACCAAAAAGTTCATTTTGCAATCAAAGAATTACAGAAGGATCCTCAGTGGCCACCAAGTCTAACACATAACCGATCAAGAGAATCCCCCTCAATCGCAAATCAACAAGTATTTATTAAGCATCTCCTTGGAAACACCAGAGCTACAGAAAGAAAAGTGACACAGTCCTCACCCTCAAGGAGTTTATGTTGATACAACACAGTCACAGATAAGTAAAAACAAGATAGATACAAAATAAATATACAGTGATTTTAGGAGTGGGGGTGGGGAATAACTATGGGAGTCAGGGAATCTCAAAGAAGGTGACACTTGATCTGAGCCTTGAAGGGAGACACATTACAAGGCGAGGTGGTGAGGAGAGAGCTCATTCTAAACATCAGAACAGCATCTACAAGAAAGGTCCTCAACTTGGGGTCTGTGAACTTGGTTTTTGTTATTTTCAGTATTTGAGAACTGCATTATCAATATAATCAGATTCCTTTTTTCCCGTGTATTTTATTTTATTCATTTAAAGACATTTTTCTTAGAAAGAGTCTGTAGGCTTCATCGGACTGCCAAAAGGGAGCTCACCATGTCTCAAAAAGAAGGTTAAGAAGCCCTGCTCTTCAGCATCCCCACACAAGAGGCTACCCAGACTTTGCTGGAAGTGGTTGTGCGGGAACACCTTCTACCACTTAAGGTAGCCCATTTCACTTTGGGATGGCTCCAATTGTTAAAGAGTTTTTCTTTATATCATGCTTACATTTTCCTCTGTGGAATTTCTACTTTCACCCTTGGCTCCTAGTTTTATCTTTCTTACACATAACAAGTCTTCAAATACACATGGTTTAAGTATTATCTTCCCCACTGAGTTACTTTTCTCAGTGATAAATATCCTCAGTTACTTCAACCTGTTCTCATAAGGCATGAGCTGAAGGTCTTTCACATCCTGATTGCCCAGTTCTGGAGGCTTATGGCCAAGTTATCGATAGGGCTCTGCCTCAGCTAGGCTGGACCTTGTTGACAGACATACAGCCCATCACCAGGCCCATATATAACGTCCTTTCAGTTTGGCAGGATCTACCAGAATTTTCACTCTGATAAAATAGTCTTTGCAGGCTGAGGATGCCATTTATACCATGATGCAACACTAGGGGGGTTTAGTAGAAAAAGAATGATAAATGTGAGGAATATAAAGAAATACAGAAAGAGAGGTTTCATAGGAGAGGAGGGGGAGGATGGGAGGGAGGGAGGGAGAGAGAGGGTGAAGGAGAGAAAGAGAGAGAGAGAGAGAGAGAGAGAGAGAGAGAGAGAGAAGGATTCATAAAAATCTAATGATTTTTTCATTTCACAAATAAAAGACTCCACTCTTCCTGAGTCCAAATCTTCCCTCAAACACTTCCTAGCTGTGTGACTCTGGGCAAAGTCATTTAATCCTGTTTGCCTCAGTTTCCTCATCTATAAAATGAACCAGAGAAGAAATAGCAACCTACTCCAGTATCTTTGCCAAGAAAACCCCAAATTGGGTCACAAAGAGTTGGACATGACTGAAACAACTGCACAACAAGAAAACCAAGGCTTAAATGAAATAAATGATTTACCCAAGGTTACCACAAGCTAAATGAGATACCAAATAAAGAAAAGTAGAATCAGAAAGGCAGTTTACATATTGACAATAGTAGATGTTTAATAAATGCTTGTCTCCTTCCTCCAAAAGTACAAGAATAACAAAAGAAAATGGGGGAAGAAATAGCTAATAAATTATTCTAAATATCCACATAATGATCATTTTAAGAAAAACTTAGTTACAAGTTTAATTGGATCCATAACCTCAATTTAGTTCTTTCCTCAAAAGATATACATTGCAGCCCATCAGTGACTGCCTGTTGTGTACGACTCTTGACCATGTTCTGGATCCAGCTGGTTTACTGTAGAGGATCAGTCCAACACTCTGAAGACCTTCCTCAATTTCTCCTAACATTGTGAGAGCACTCTGACTCTCTATCAGTCATTCCTCATTCTTACCAGGTCATCTTCTTTTCAAATCATACAATTCTGTTATCGTTATATGTTGTAGCCTCCTCACACTTGTCCATCTATCTATTGCCCTCCCTGGGATACTCATTTAAAATTAAATTCATCACAAATCTCTTACTTAAAAAATGAAAGCTATCCCCATTGCTGTAAGAACAACTTCCCATCCACTGATGTCAATCACCTCTATTTACCAAGAATACATGAAAACTTACCCAAGTGACCAATCCATCACAATCTGCATCCACTTTCCAGAACAGGGATTCCAAAGCTTCATCAGTCGCAGATGAAAATGTCTCCTTCATCACTTTTTGAAAACCTTCCATGTTCAAAGCTAAAAATGGGAGATAAATCTGTTCAATATATATTTACTAAACATCTACTATATTGGAAGTCACATCCAGGTGTCTTGATATTCTAGAAGGGCAAAGGAACCAAGAAAAGACATTTGCTACCAACGGGGTAGTTTCATCTGGGAGAAGCAGCTGAAGACAACAGATTCTGTAAAACATCAGAGTCCCCAACCATATTCAGAAGACAATTTACTCTTCATGAGAATATGGACGATTAGAATTGGGACAGGCAGTATGATTATAGAAATAGTGAAAAGTGATAGAAAGAGCACTGACTCCAAGTCCAGAAGACCTAGATTCCTGCCCACACTACTAGCTGAATACATGTGACCATGGGCAATGGGTAATGGCTCACATTTATATAGTACTCAAAGGTTTAAAAAGGCTTTCCTGACAAAAACCCTGTGAGATAGATAAAATACCATGACAACCTACCTACTTCCTCTGGGCCTCAATTTTTACCTTTACAAAAATGGTGGTGAGGTAGGAAGGGAGAGATAAACAGGGCTAAGTGGGCTAGGAGTTGAGCTAGCACAGGAGTTCTTTTTGTTTTTTGAGTCATAAACCCCTCTTTGGCAGTCTGGTGAAGCCTATGGACCCCTTCTCAAAATGATGTTTTTAAATGTACAAAATAAAATGCATAAGATTTCAAAGGAAACAAAAGGTTAGTAAAAATAAAGATTTTTTTTCTCTTCCAACCTAACAGAGCCTCATAAATCTAACCATGAATTCCTTGGAGAAATCTGTGAATCCCAAGTTAAGAAACTTGGACTAGAGAATACTAGATCTAAAGTTGGAAGAGACCTCAGAACCCATCTAGTCTAAGTCCATCTCATTTTACAGATGAAGCAATTAGGGTCCAAGGAAGATAAGTGACTTGCCCAAGCTCATACAAATAAAAACTGTCAGAGGTGACACCTGAACCTAGGTCCTTTGTCCACCGACCCAGTACTCATTCTCCTGTACCATCATCTCTAAGGTCCTTTCTAATTCTAAAGTTCTGTGATTTTAATCATAAAACACAAGGTTGGCTGCTTTGATCTTACATTGTAAATTCCTTGAGGGCAGGGACTGTCTTTTGACTCTTTTTATATCCTTAGCAAGTGACTGGCATATAGTAGGTCCTTAACAAATGTTTACTGAATTGAATTAGAGCAGTTTGCTTTTGACTGGACCTATAAATGCATTGATATGAGTGATTCCCAGTGAGGAAACTCTCTCTACCAGTGTAGATCAGTGCCTGCTCTGCAACAAATAGACTGAGAGACTTACCTGGGACAAGGAGAATTTAAGTTACTTACCCAGGGTAACACAGTATGTATCCGAAAGACTTGAACCCAGATATTCTTGACTGTGAGGCTAGTATGCTTATTAAATCAAGGAAAAGTTGATTTCTAGCCACTCAATTAACCAGCACCATCTCTCTCTGTCACACACATACACAGAAATTGAGTCAAAGTAGTTTCACCTCCAGAGTGGTCTGCAGTCTTTTCAAACATTTTCTCCAGTGTTTGTAGTTTCTCCTGGTTAACACATGCTTCCGTATCTGGCTGGGAGCAGATAGACTGACTAGTTGTGGTTGTCTCAGATCTAGTTCGAATCTTCCTTGATCCATCCGACTTGAAGGCCTACAACAGAAAAGTGTTTCATTTTGAAGCACATTCAATTTATAGAGGGATCCGAAGTATCCTCTTGAGAGGAGAAATTGAATTTATACATAAGGAATTAAATCAAAGCCCTTAGAACTGAATGGGCAGAGTTGTGAATTGATCCAACCATCCTGGAAAACAATTTGGAACTACGCCCAAACATCTATAAAACTGTGCATAACTTTTGAGCCAGCAATAACATTATTAGGTCTGTATCCCAAAGAGATTTTTTTAAAGGGCAGGGGGTGAAGAGAAAGGACTAATTTGTACAAAAATCTTGAAAGCACCTCTTTTTGCGGTGGCAAAGAATTTCATAAACTGGAAATTGATGTCCATCAATTGGGGAACAAGTTGTGGGATATGATAGTAATGGATTACTATGGCACTATAAGAAATGACAAGCAGGATAATTTCAGAAAAAACCTGGAAAGACTTACACCAACTAACGTACAGTGAAGTGAGCAGAACCAGGAGAACACTGTACATAACAACAGCAATATTGTACGATAATCAACTGTGATGACTTAGCTATTCTCAGCAATACAATGATACAAAACAATTCCAAAGGACTCATGATGAAAAATGCTATCCATATCTGGAGAAAGAACTGATGGAGTCTGAATGCAGATTGAAGCATGTTCTTTTTCAATTTATTTTTTTTGTGGGTTTTTTCTTTTAGGTCTGTATCTTCTTTCACAATATGACTAGAAATATTTTTTGCATTATTGCACATCCATAAGCTATATTAAATTGCTTACTGTCTCAGGAAGGGAGGAGAGGAGGGAGGTAAGGAGAGAACTTTGAGCTCAAAATTTTTAAAAATGAATGTAAAAATTGTTTTCACATGTAATTGGAAAAATGTAAAATATTAATTTTTTTTAAATGAATGCAGGGTATCATCTGATCTGGGCTCCTATCTTCAGTCAGGCATTATACTCCTTCTTTATCTCTACCTCTTGGAATTCATGGTTTCTTTCAAAACTCAGCTAAAGTGTTATCTCCTCATGTAGAAAGTCTTTCCTCCCCAGTCCCACTGCCACCCCAAGGGCCTTTCCACGCAAGTTTACCTTGTGCATCTGCTTTGTATGAGTTTCATATATACTTGTATATGTGGTCTCCTCCACTAGAAATATAAGCTCTCTGAAAACATAAATCATTCTATTTCTGTCTTCGTATCTCTAGAACTTAGACAAGAACCTGGCTCAATTGATTTGCCATCCCTGTTGTCCAGCTGGCACAAAGGAGATACAGAAAAATGACTTGTTCAAAGTCATGCTTGACTAGCATTAAATAATAAAATCAGAAAAATCACAGGCTCAGAATTGGAAGCCACCTTAGAAGTAAACCACTTAATACTTGCTCAAGCCTAAATGAATATACTTACAAATTTGATAAACACGTCTCCTCTACCTTTATTCAAGGCCTTGAGATAAATGTTCAGTGGAAGAAGGTCAAATGATTCTAAATTAACTGTGGATTAAATTCTATACTATTTCAGGTCTTTAAGTAATCAAGTCCAAGTCCAAACCATTTCATAGTATAGTGGAAAGAAGACTGGCATTGGGCTCAGGTCCTGACTCTGCCACATGAGAGTTATGTGAACATGGACAAGTTATATAACTTCTCAGGTGCTGTTTCCTCTGCTATAAAATGAGGAGGCTAGAATAGATGATTTCTAAGGTTTCTTTCCGGTTCTAATATTCTATAATTAGACTCCATGCCTAATTGTTATTCCCCCACAACTGCTCTTACTAAGGCCAGTCTCCTCATGTTCCCCAAGAAACTCTAAAAAGTCCATTCCCACCTCCTCTTCTTAGAATCATAAACTTAGAGATAAAAGGTCCTTAGAGATTAACTAGTCCAACCCCTTATTTTACAGATAGAAGCAATGAAGAGAGGTAGAATTTGAACCCAATTCCTTTGACATCACTTATGAACTTTTCCATACTTCCTTCCTGGCTCTTAATGTTCCCTCTAGCTGGAATTCTTACAATGGCCTCCCCTACCCAAAACCAACCCATAATTTAAAGATCCCCCCCACCAGTAGCTTCTACATTAATTGACATCTGGAGGGCTGCAAGTAAAAAAAGGGAAAAAAACATGACAGAGAAACTCTACAGGTTCATAACTTTCCAGCTGTTTCTCACATACAAAATTCCAGATCCCAAGTCCCCTATGCCTGGAATGTGTTCCCTCTTCACCTCTGTCTCTTAGAGTCACTAAGTTTCCTTCCAAGGTAAGTTCAACATTCTTGCATCTAGACCAGGGAGAGTAAATATAGAGAAAGAAACTATAGACCAATTTCTCTAATGAAGGTTGATGCAAAAATTTTTAAATAAAATGTATACTACCAAGTTTAGCTCCAATGCCACCTCCTACCTGAGGCCTTTCCTTATCCTTCATATCCACCCCTATCCCCCACCCAGCTACTACAATGACTTCCTTACCTTGTGAGATGAGATATGTTTTCTGGATTTTTCATCTCCAGATGCTTTACATGACCTAAAATTAGGAATCAAAAGCAGTTTAACAATGAGTTTTGTGTGGAAAGATTGGGAAAGTAGCCTAAGCTCAGTCAATCAGAACATAGTAAGAATGAAGCCAGAGTCATTAATTCAATCCTCTCATGGGTCAGTTAGCTATGTCCAGTTTCAGGTACAGAAGTTAAACCCCATGTCCTTGGCAAGTCAACTCAAAAAACACAGACCTATAATAACTTTGTTAATTTTAGAAAAGAGTTGCAGGTTACAAAATAAACCCAGATAAATCATCTGCATTTCTACATATTACTAACAAAGCCCAACAGCAAGAGATAGAAAGAGAAATTCCATTGAAAGCTATGGAAGACACTATAAAATATCTGGCAGTCTACCTGCCAAAACAAACTCAAGGACTATATGAACACAATTACAAAACACTTTTTACACAAATAAAGTCAGATCTAAGTAAGTGGAAAAACATCAGTTGCTCATGAGTAAGCTGAGTTAATATAATAAAAATGAGAATTCTACCCAAATTAATTTACTTATTCAGTGCCATACCAAATTACCAGATAATTATTTTTTAGAGCTAGAAAAAATAATATCAAACTTCATCTAGAAGAACAAAAGGTCCAGAATATCAAGGGAACTAATGAAAAAAAATGCTAGGGAAGGTGGCCTAGCCCTACCAGATCTCAAATTGTATTACAAAACAACAATCGTCAAAACCACTTGGTACTGGCTAAGAAATAGAGGGAATAGGTTAGGTACTCAAGATACAGTAGTCAAATGAATATAGCAATCTACTGTTTGATAAACTAAGGAACCCAGCTTCTGGGATAAGAACTCAATGTTTGACAAAAATTGCTGGGAAAACTGGATAACAGTGTGGCAGAAACTGGACATAGACCAATGCCTGACACCATACACAAGAATGAAGTCCCAATGCATACATGATCTAGGAATAAAGGCTGATACTATAAACAAATTAGGGGAGCAAGGAATAGCATATTTATCAGATTTATGGAGAATGGAGAAATTTTTGACCAAACAAGAGACAGAGAACATTATGAAGTACAAAATCGATAATTTTGATTACAATAAATTGAAAAGTATTTGCACAAACAAACCCAATGCAACCAAGATTAGGAAGGAAGCAGAAAACTGGGAAAGAATTTTGTAACTAGTGTCTGTGATAAAGGCCTCATTTCTAAAACATGTAGAGAACTGAGTCAAATGTACAAGAATACAAGTTATTCCCCAGTTGATAAATGGTCAAAGGATATGAACAGGCAGTTCTCAGAGGAAGAAATTAAAGCTCCTTATAATCATATAAAAAATGCTCTAAATCCCTATTGATTAGAGAGATGCAAATAAAAACAACTCTGAGGTACCACATCACACCTATCAGATTGGCTAACATGACAAAATAAGAAGATGATAAATGTTGGAGAAGATGTGGGAGAGTTGGAACACTAATTCATTGTTGGTGGAGCTGTGAGCTAATCCAACCATTCTGGAGAGCAATTTGGAACTATGCCCAAAGGGCTACAAAAATGTGCATACCCTTTGACCCAGCAATATCAGTTCTAGGGCTATATCCCCAAGAGATCATAAAAATGGGAAAGGGTCCCACATGTACAAAAATATTTATAGCAGCACTCTTTGTAGTTGCCAAAAACTGGAAATCAAGGGGATGCCCATCAATTGGGGAACGGCTGAACAAAGTTGTGGCATATGAATTTAATGGAATAGTATTGTGCCATAAGAAATGATGAACAGGAAGACTTCAGAGAGACCTGGAAGGACTTATATGAATTGATGCTGAGTGAAAGGAGCAGAACCAGGAGAACTTTGTACACAACAAAAACCACAACGTGGGAGCAATTTTTCTGGTAGACTTCGCCCTTCACAGCAATGCAAGGACCTAAAACATTCCCAATGGACTCTTGAGGCAACATGCCTTCCACATCCAGAGAAAGAATTATGGAATTGGATCACAGAAAGAAGCAGACTGCTTTCTCTTGTGTTTTGTTTTATTTTATGGTTTCTCTCATTCATTTTAATTTTTCTATGCAACATGACTAAGGTGAAAATGTATTTAATAAGAATGTATGTGTAGAACCTATATAAGATTGCACACTGGCTCAGAGATGGAGGGGACAGGGAAGGGGAAAGAAGAGGGAGAGAAGGCAAGAGAGGGGGAAGAAATCTAAGATATATGGAGGTGATTATAGAAAACTGTAGAAAATAAAAAATTAATTAATTAATTTTAAAAAATTTTAGAGAAGAGGTCATTGGACTGAGAGTCAAGACACCTGGGTTTGAAACCCAGCTCCAACACTTACGAGCAATATGACATTGGGCAAGTCTTTGAGTCTTAGTTTTCCCATCTATAAAAATGAGGCTGATGATCTCACAGAGGCATTGAAAGTCCAAATGAAATATTCCCTCATTACATACGTTATAAAGTATTGAATTCAAATATATGCTTTTGACTATATTAAAGAGTTTTTCTAAACATGTGCTCTTTGGGGTTTTCAACATGAATGCTATGTTTTGTCAAAGGATTTTTCTTGAATCATTTAAGGTGGCATTAGAGCAGTAGGCCTGAAGTCAGGAAGATGTGAGTTCAAATCCAGCTTTAGACACTTAGCTGCATGACCTGGGCAAGTCACTTAACCTCTCTCTGCCTCAGTTCCCTCAACTGTAAAATGCTGATAATAACAACACCTACCTCACAGGATTACTGTGAGAACAAATAAAATATTTGTAAAACCTTAGGACAGGGCCTATCACATAGCAGATACTATGTAAATGCTTACTCTTACCCTTCCTTTTGTCCAACTTGGCACTGTTATCAAAATTTTTTATAAAGTTCTAGTCACTGCATTTTAGGAAGGTCATTGATAAACTGAAAAGTATCCAAAAGGCAACCAGGATGATCAAGGTCATTAAAGATGGTGCCATATGAGGATCAGCTAAAGGAACTAGAAATGTTGAATTTCTATGAAATTAGACTTGAAGGGACAAATATTTTAGAGTCTAAAGAGTTATTTAACCCTGTTTGCCTCAGTTTCCTCATCAGTAAAATGAGTTGAAGAAGGAAATGCAAACCACTCTAGAATCTTTGCCAAGAAAACCCTAAATGGGGTCAGGAAGAGTTGGTCATAATTGAAACTGAACACCAACAAAAGGAGAATGGATTCAATTCTTTCTTATTGACATCAGAAGAAGAGCAAAGAATGAAGGTTGAAAAGAGACAACTTAGTCTGAGACAAAGAAAATCTTGCTCCTAGAATTTTCCAAAAAGGAACTGTCACCACACTAGAGGTTGTAAGATAAAGGTGGATGGCTTGTTTTAGGGCCTGTTTTACAGTTCAGGTGTAAGTTGACCTAAATGTCTAATAAAATCTCTTACAACTCTGATGTTGCAGCCTCCTACTTCCCCCACAAAAACCCTCCCGATCACCCCTAATTCAATGATTTCTCTCTCTCTGAGCTCCTTTATCTCAGCATTTTAAAAACAGTAAAGGGATGTATATCATTAATTATTTTGTGCCTGACTCTCCCCTCTCCCCACTAACGTTATAAACTCTTTGAGGTCTAGCATGCCTTTGGGAACTCCTAGGAATTACTCTTAGGAATAAACTCTTGGAATATAATCAAATCAGTCTCTGCAGTATCTCCATTTTTCCCTTCCTTTTTTCTTAAACAAAATTATTATTGAAATCTTTTGTTTTTTTATATCAACAGAATTTCTCCAATATTCTTCTTCTACCACACTCCAGAGAGCCAACCCCTATAATTAGTAATATTTTTAAAGAAAAAATAAAACAAAGTCAGTGAAATATGATGCAAGGTTCTCAGATAAAAGGGTAAAGCCAAGGTCCATCACTTGCAACCATATTTGCACATGCTATCTTCTATGGCCAGAATGTCCACCCTTCTCCTGACTGGCCCAACTTCTGCGGGCCTAAAGAGGCTCAGCTGAAATGCTACCTCCTCTATGAAGCCTTCCCTGACATCCTGACCAGTCATGCTCTTTTGCCACTCAGATGGCTTTGTTTTCATATCTCCTACACAGCCATCATACCTCTTTTCTATTATAGTTAGATACATATTTCTTATATCCCCCTTCTAGACTATAAGGACAGAGACTTTGTCTATTTTAATACCTCTTTCTCCTAAACACTAAGTAGTGTTTTTTAGATAGGATCACAGATTTTAAGGAAGGGACCTTAGAAGTCATCTAGTCCAACTCTGTCATTTTACAGGCGAACAAGCTGAGGCTCAGTGAGGTAAGTAACTTGCCTAGTAAGTGGCAGGGTAAGGATATGAACTCAAGGTCTCTGACTCAAATCCTTCCTCTCATCCTTACAACCTCTATGAGTTTAGGGTAAGTCATTTAACTTGTTTGGGACCCATTTCCTCACCTGTAAAATGAAAGGGTTTAGGACTGACAGTTTCTACTACACCAAGTTGCTTGTTGAATTAAATTGATGGGATTAATGTGGAATAATTGAATTATTTCACTTGATGGTTCTTGCTAAAAACTGTTTAAAACCTTAGTCAAGAGGAGTTATATAACATGGAGTCAATTGGGGATAAAGGTGAAAATCAGGGGAAAAGGGCCTGGGTTAAAAATGTACATTATCCCAACTCCTGTCCACCAAAATACACACTCTGCCAAGCATAGTTGTGTATCTTCTCTAGTGACCATCATATTTCCATTCTGCTTAGCCTATATTTCAGTGACTTCCAAAAACTGTCCATTCTGCCCCTTTAGCTATGATGACTTCCTTACCTTGCAAGATGAGCTCCTTTCTTTGGATTTTTCATTGTTGTATGTTCTACTTGACCTAAAATTAGGAATCAAAAGCAGTTTAACAATGAGTTTTGTGTGGAAAAACTGAGCAACTAGCTTAAATTCAATCAATCAGAACACAGTAAGAATGAGGCCAGAGTCATGAATTCGTAAACTAGTTAGCTATGTCTGGTTCCAGGTACAGAAGTTGAACCCCATATTCTTGGCAAAACACAGGCTTCTAATAACTCTATTAATTTTTAAAAAGAAGTCACAGAGGTATTAGAAGACCAATTGAAACGTTCCTTCCTTACAAACATCAGTAAGTATTGAATTCAAATATATGCTTTTGACCATATTAAAGAGCTTTTCTGCACATAGGCTCTTTAAGGTTTTCAAAATGAATGCTATGTTTTGTCAAAGGCTTTCTCTTGAATCAGCTAGGTGGCATTAGAGCACTACGCCTAGAGTCAGGAGGACTTGAGCTCAAATCCAGCCTCATACATTTAGCTGTGTGACCTGAGAAAGTCACATCTGTTTGCCTCAGTTCCTTCAACTATAAAATGGAGGTAAACGATAGCGCCTACCTCTAAGGATTATTGTGAAATGAAATACCAAATAAACATTTGTAAAACCTTAGAAGAGCACGTGGCACATAGTAGGTATTATACAAATACTTATTCCCTCCCGCTCTCTATTGAAATAATCATATGGTTCTGGTTTTTTATTGTTTCCATGAGTAATTGCGCTAATTGTTTTCTCAAGGCTGAACCAACTTGAGCTTACTCCTATGGAATCCAACTTGTCTCAGTGAATGGTTTTCTGGATAGAATGCCATAGTCTCCTTGTGAGGGTTTTAGGCAAAAAAAAAAAAATTGCAACAATATTCATTAGTGAGAAAGATCTATAGTTCTATTTCAATGATTTTTCCCTTCTTGGTTTGGATATCAGGACCATATCTTACAAAAGGAGTTTGGTAAACTGTGATTTATTTTTGAGAATAATTTCTGTAGCATAACTATTAGGTGCTCTTTAAATGTGGCTAGGTGGTGCAGTGGATAGAGTGCTGGCCTAGAGTCAGGAAAATTCATCTTCCTGAATTCAAATCTAGTCTCAAACACTTACTATGTGACCCTAGGCCAGTCATCTAACCTGTTTGCCTCTATTTCTTCATCTGTAAACTGGAGGAGGAAATGGCAAACTTCTCCAGTATCTTTGCAAAAAAACCCAAAGGAGCCATGAAGAGCAGGACATGACTGAAAAGACTAAACAATAAATGATAAAATTTACTTATAAATTCATCTGGCCTATTTTTTTCATTTAGTAGTTCATTTACTTTTGTTCAAATTCATTTTCTGAGACTGCACTAAGATATTTTTTCTTCTTGTTTTTAATTCAGGTCTCTACTTTTGGAAATTCCCATTAACTTCCTTTGAATTCTTGCCTTTGTCTTTATATGTTATATACTTAATCTGTACCACTGATCAGCCTCTCAATTTTTTTAACCAGTACCAAATCATTTTGATAACTGCTTTGTAATCGAGTTTAAAATCTTGTATTGCTAGATCCTCTGGTTCCCTCTTTTTATCAATTCTCTTGAGATTCTTGACTTCTTATTCCTTTACATGAATATTATTATTTTTTCTATGTCTATAAAATGATTCTTTGGCAGTTTGATTGGAATAGGACTGAATAAGTAAATAATTTAATTTCTCATTTTTATTATATTGCCACAAACTACTCATGAGTATTTCATATTTCTCCAGTTGTTGAATCTATATTTCAGCTGAGTGTTTTGTAATTACATTCATATAATTTCTAGATGTTTTATAGTAGACTCCCAAATATTTTATGCATTCTGTAGCTTATATGTTCTTTAGTTCTTTTAAATGGAATTTCTTTTTTAGCTCTTCCTACCAGGTTTTAATTGATTATATACAGGAAAGCTGATGATTTCTGTCAATTATTTTATATCTTATTCCTTTGCAAAAGTCCCAACTAACTTTTAAATTGACTTTCTAAGTGTTTTCTAAGTAAACCATCATATTATCTACAAAAAGCAATAATTGTGTTTCTTCTCTGCCTATGTTTATTTCTCAGATTTCTTTTTCTTGCCTTGATGCTATACTTAAGTGCTTCTAGAACTAAGTTAAACAGTAGTAACAATAATTGGGCATCCTTGGTTTAACCATGAGTTTACTGGAAAGTCCACTAACTTTTCATGATTACATAAATTGTTTGTTCTTGGTTTTAAAATGGATACTATTTACTATGGTGAGGAAAAAATATATTTATTCCTCTGTTTTTTAGTGCTTAACATAAGTGAGTGTTGGATTTTGTCAAAAACATTTTCAGCATGTATTGATTATAATCATGTAATTATATTTATGTAACTAATACAATTTGAGTATATAGTCTTTATATTAAACCAAACCTACTTTCCCATTATAAATCCAACCTGACTATAGTGTATAATCTTTTTAAAATGGTATTATAACTCAAAAACATTTTCACCTATAAAAGTGAATGCTGAAAACTAAAAATTAATCAGTTTTTGAAATGTTATTATAGTCTGCTACATTTTATTTGAAATTTTTTACATCAGTGATCATTAGGGATATTGGCCTACAGTTTTCTTTCTCTTACTTTGTTTACATATAAAAAGCATATTTGTTGTCAGAGTGGATGTGGGAAATTGGGACACTGATGCACTGTTAGGGGAGTTGTGAAATGATTCCACCATTCTGGAGAGCAATTTAGAACTATGCCCAAAAAGCAACCAAACTCTGCATATCCTTCGATTCAGGGATATCACTTCTCAGTCTGTATCCCAAAAAGATAATAAAAAAGGAGAAAAGACCTACATGTGCAAAGTTTTCTAGCAACCTTTTTCATGGTGGAAAATAATGGAATTTGAAGAGATGCCCATCAAATGGGGAATGGCTGAACAAACTGTGGTATATGAATATAACGGAATACTGTTGTGCAATAAGAAATGATGAACAGGTAGGTTTCAGAAAAACTTGGAAAGATTTGTACAAACTGATGCAAAGTGAAATGAGCAACACCAGGAAAACATTGTACACAGTACCAGCAACACTGTGTGATGATCAATATGAACGACTCAGCAATTCTCAGCAACACAACGATCCAAGATAAACACAAAGAACTCGTGCTCTCCACATCCAGATAAAGAACTGATTGACTGTGAATGCAGATTAAAACACACTTTTTTCATTTTTTTTCTTTTGATGTTTCTTCTTTTATAACTATGATCAATATGGAAATATATTTCACATAACTGCAGATATATAACCTTTACCAATTGCCTACCATTTTAGGAAGAGGGGAGAGAAGGAGGGAGAAAACTTGGAATTCAAAATCTTGTAAAACTAAATGCTAAAAAATTGTCTTAAGATATAATTGGGGAAAAACTTAAATACTATCAAAATTATAAAAAAAAATTTGCATCATGGAAAGTTCTTAGAAGAGTCCTTTCCTCTTTTTCCAAGTTTTATTCATTTATATTTTTTAATGTTTCATAAAATTCACTAGCAAATCCGTCTGGTTCTGGTTCTCCCCTCTCATACACACACACACACACACACACACACACACACACACACACACACACACACACACACACACCTCTTTGGGATTTCATTTATGGCTTATTCAGCTTCTTTTTCTGATATTGAATTATGTAAATAATCTCTTCTGCTAGTCTAGGTATTTTATATTTTTAAAGAATTTATTCATTTCATTTGTTTTGTTGGTCCATAATTGAACAAAAATAACTAATAGCTTCATTTCCTCTTCAAATGTGAATTTTTAATTTTTGATATGCAGAATGTCTTTCCTCTCTTTTTAAAAGTCAGATTAACTATCTTTTTATTATTTTTTTTAAATTAACTCCTACTTTTATTTATTCCAATGGCATGTCTGTATTTAATCTTA
Source organism: Notamacropus eugenii (assembly GCF_028372415.1). NCBI lineage: Eukaryota > Metazoa > Chordata > Mammalia > Diprotodontia > Macropodidae > Notamacropus > Notamacropus eugenii. The sequence goes on from NC_092872.1 coordinate 430,342,796, forward strand.
TTAGTCTCTTGATTTTCAGAATTTTGACTTTGTTGTTTACTTCAAGGTTTCTGACTTGTCTTTCTGGGGTTTTTTGTTGCATGTCCAATTGTTGTTGCTTTTTTCTCTTTTATTGATAACGATGTTTGCATATATAAACATTTCTCCCTTAAGGCTTGCTTTAGCTACATCCCATAATCTTTTATATGCTATCTCATTATTATCATTTTCCTTGATGAAGTACTCTGTTGTTTCTATGATTTGTTCTTTGCTCCACTCTTCTTTAAGATAACTAGTCTTCAATTAATTTTAATTCTTTTTTCAAAGACTTTTTATTGAACACAGTTTTATTGCATTGTGATCAGCAAGGATATGTTGTATTTCTCCTTTTGGTAAGGTTTTTATGTCCTAATACATGTTTAATTTTTGCAAAGTTTACATGTATAATTGAGAAAGAATATAAAACTCTGTGTTTCCATTTAGAAATCACCAGAAAGCAATTAAATCTAATTTTTCTAAAATTCTATTCAGGTCCTTAACTTCTTTCTTGTTTAGATTTTTGTTAGATTTCTCTAAGTCTGAAAGTGATACTACTACTATTAAACTGTACTTTGGTTGTCTACTTTCCTCTACAATTTGGTTTATCTTCCCTTTAACTATTAACAGGGCAGCTAGGTGAAGTGTAGTGGATAGCACGTTGAGCCCAGAATCAGGAAGACCTGAATTCAAATTCAGCCTCAGACACTACTAGCAAGGTGACCCTGTGGCAAGTCACCTAACTCCTGTTTGCCTTAATAAACGGTAGAAACAGCAGACCACTCCAGTATTTTTGAAAAGTCCAAATGGAGTCACAAAGAGTCAAACATGATTAAAATGACTGAACAGGAACAACGAAAATACTCACTTTAAGACAGCTAGATGGCATAGTAAATAAAGTGCTGTGCTTGAAGTCAGAAAAACTTATCTTCCTAAATTCAAATCTGGCTTCAAGTCACTTAATCCTGTTGGCTTCAGTTCCTCATCTGAGCAGAAGGAAACAGCAAACTACTCTAGTATCTTTGCCAAGAAAACACCAAATGGGGTCACAAAGAGTCAGATACAATTGAACAATAATTAAGTATTAAGATACTATGATGCTCAATACAAAAAAGCGTTGCCATAGATTCATTCATTCATAAGCAATGGTACCTTTAAGTAAAATGTTGTTTCTCTTCTTCTTGCATCATTTTACTGTCTGTATTTAGTTTTATCTGAAAAGATTGCTACTCTTGCCTTTTTTAGCTCATATTAAGTAAAACAGATTCTCTTACAGTCTCTCATTTTAAATTTATATCAATCTTTGTGTTTTAAGTATACTTGTTGAAAATAACATATTGCTTTCTAATCCATGTTGTTATATATTTGCATTTATGGATGAATTCATCTCATTCACCTTCATAATTATTAATGTGTATTTCTCTCCATCTTGGACTTTTTTCAAACTTTTGTATGAGTTTGCTTCATACTTGTTATCTACAAACAAAGTAAGGTTTCTATTATACATCTTCTCTTTCCCTTGTCTCATCCTTGATCCCAGGTTCTTACTCTTTCTTCCTTTTAATATTTCCTTCATACTTCCCCTTGATATTGTAGTTTATGACCATTTCCTTACCTATTCTGCCTCTCCCCTTAAACCTCATTCTTTCCACCTCTGATCTCCTTGTTTGAGTTTAATCTATTTCTGAACCATAACATGTATGTATATAATTGTGTTCAACCTTCCTTTGCCCAGTTCAGATGAAAGCTCAGATGGAATGCTTGTTTTCCCCAACCTCATCATCCATGCCTGAATACTTTTCATCTTGTTCACCCATTATGTAAGACAGTGATCTCCCTTCCCCAGTATAGTTCTTTATCAAATTCTATTTGTCATCTCCTAAGTAATTCAAAATAGAACATCAACCACAGGCACTCTACCTTTCATATTTACCTTTTTTGGTTATCATCCTTTTTGTTTGCCTTTTGGATTATGACATCCCAAGGTATTCCTTTCTTTATAGTGAGAATTACCAAGTCTTGTGTGACTCCAGCCTGAGGTCTGTTAGTACTTGAATTTTTTTTCTTGGCCCTTTGCAATATTTTTTCTTTGACTTGAAAGCTGTAGATGTCGGCTATGATATTCTTGAAATTTTTCATTTGGGTTTCTTTCTTCCAGAAGGTAATCACTAGATTGTTTTTACTATGCCCTCCAGTTCTAAGAGATTATGGGTGGTTTTCATATATGATTTCTTGAAATATGATATTCAAGCTTTTTCTTTGGGAGGGGCGTCATTTTTTCAGATAGTCTGATGATTCTTATATTCTCTCTTCTTGAACTGTTTTCCTGATCAGTTGCTTTTTATATTATATTCTGTGCATCTTCTTTAAAAAAAAAAAAAGCTTTTGATTTTAATATTTATCTCATCGGGTCATTGTTTTCTATTTGGCCCACTCTAATTTACAGGGCATTCTCAGGCAAGATTTTCTACCATCTGCTCTAAGGTATTCATTCTCCTTGTCAGTTTTTCCTCTCTAACATTTTGTATTACCTGTTTGATTTCTTCAAGTATTCTAGGTAGTCTTTGCAGCAGGGCATTTTTTTCTCAGAGTCTATATGCAGACTTGCTATGGCATTACTCTCTTCTGGGTTTAACCAGTGGGCATCTCAGTCCAAAGTAATTTATTTATTGTTTGGCATTTTCTTTACCAGCCTCAGTATCTGGATTAGGAGGTGGGGTGGGTCAGCAATGTCCTCAGATCCCACAGTTTTGTACTTAAGGATAGTACAGGTAGGCCCTGCTTCATTCTGAATGTGGTGACTACGATTAGGCCTTGTCTTCTGCAGTGATTATCTAGTCTAGTGTCCTGTTGTGATTCAGGAACCAAGTGCCTAAGGGATATCGCTCAAGGGCTTTTTCCTATAGGGGCTTCCAGGACTTCCTTATGTGGGGGACCAACTTATTTCCATTCAGGGCTTCTTCAGGATTCTTACTGTCTTTGTGTGCAGTCCTGGCCTGGGTAGAGAACTTTAGTTAATTCCTTTAGTATTCTTTATGTTTCTTTCTAGGGCCTTTTTAGAGCTTTATTGGAGGAAGAAGTCTCCTACAGGTACTAACATACTCTCTCTCAAATTTAATTTTGCTGGTATATAATAGAGCACTTTCTGATCATTATTTTTAGGAACTTAAAATGCCATTTGACATCTATGTATGTGGAAGTATCCTAAAAACTTGTAAAACAATCAAGAAGAAAATATAAAATAAACACCACCAAATTGTAAAGGCTTTGAGCATGGTCCCTAAAAAGACTGTAAGCTCTGTTGTTTAAGGGACAAACTAATTAAATTTGGGGAAGATTTCCTGATCACAGCTACCTCAACTAAAAGCATAGTCTTTAGATTCATGATTCATGTGTGCAGATGTTTCCCTAAACTGATTTAGATTACAGCTTTTCCACACTTTAACAAATGGCTTTCTTCATTTGCTGGGTCCACCACCCTGGTCTAAGCCCTCATCACCTCATGCCTGGACTATTACAATAGCAGAGTTTGGGGGAAAGATAGTGCTGCTTGGTCTTCATGCCACATTCCAGTCCAGTTCCTCCCTATTCCAGTCCATCCTCCAGTCAACTGCCAAAATGAGTTTACTTAAACACAGGTCTGTCCATGTCAGCCTCAACTCAATAAACTCCACTTGGCTCCCTTTTACCTCCAGTACCAAATATTAAAGTCCTGTTTGGCATTGAAAGCCCTACATACACACAAACATTCCAGTGTTTTTTAACTTTATACTACCATCACCCCATGTCCTCCATAATTGAGTAATACTGTTGTCCTTGCATGCCATTCCTCACATAAGACTCTCCTTCTCCTGACTACAGGAATTTTCACCAGTTGTATCTTGTGGTTGGAATGCTCTCTCTTCCTCATTTCTGCTCCCTGACTTCCTTTAAACCCCAAATAAAATCCTACCTTCTTCAAGAAGCCATTCTGGACCCCATTTACTTCTAGCAACTCCCCTCTTTTGATTATCTCCAATTTATCCTATATAGATTTTTGTACATAGCTGCTTACAGGTTGTCTTCCCCATCAGAATCTTTACAAGTGTTACCTTCACACCAGCCCTGCAAGGTAGGTGCTATTATTATCCCCATTTTAAAGATAACCGAGGCAAACAGGTTACACAGGTAATACATTTCTGAGGCTGCATTTGACATCAAATTCTTCATGACTCCAGGCTTAGCACTCTGTCCATTGCACCACCTCACAGCAATTAATGGACCCTGATTCTCTCAACTAGAAATGGAAAAAGTTCATAACTCCTCCCCAACTCTATAACATCCATTCAGGGACTTATCAGCAACTTCTCAGCCAGCCCGATTATACAGTACCTTGCCATGGAATAGAAGTGGTTCTAGTCTAGGTTCTCCAGCTCCTCAGGTTCTCTTAAATTTGGCTTTTTAAAAAGGGGCCAAACCTTTTCTCATGTATGAGTATTTTAGAAACACTTGAAAACAAGTTTTTAAACAAAAATATAAAGTGATTTTTTCACAGTGCCACTGATTACAAGGATCATAGGACAAGAAACTGAAGGCTTCTCAAAGGCTGAGAACAATACCCTCATTTTATAGATGAGGAAACTGAGGCCCACAAAGATTAAAGGACCTGAACAAGGGTCACACTCAGGTATGTTAGAATAAGGATTTGAAACCAGGTCCTGAACTGCAAAGCTAATTCGCATTCCTCTGTCCCATATTACATCCCAAGAAAGATCAGTTCAATGGATGAGGGGAATGAATCTATCCTCAGTGTTAAGAAAAAATAAAAACACAGGCACCAATGGGCAAAAAATTGCAACTTCAAGTGATGGCATTTTTACTAGAATTATCTAATCAACAAATATTGAGCACTTCCTGTGTGTATGTACTGTCACAGAGAGAATGCAAGTGGGAGTAGGGCCCAGTCCCTGCCCTCCTAGAGTTTACAATGTTTCTGGGAAGACCAAACAGAGTTAAGCAACTGAAGATTTAAATAACAGTTCAAGTCAACTAAATAAGTCTCAAGGTAATATATTATGGATGTGCCAACAATAATTCCTGAAGGTAAGATTTTAGCTGTGTCTTGAAGCTTGAATAGGATTGAAGTGAAAAGAAAGCAGACCAGGCAGGTGGTAGAGTTGGGCAAAAGTACAAAGACAGGAAAATAAAGGCATATTCAGCGAACGAAGAATAAGCTAGTTTTTCTCCTACAGAAGGTTCCAGTAGAAATAACATCAGGAAAGTAGGCTAGAAAGGCAGCTAGGAGCCAGACTTAGAATGAATGTCAGATTTTTTTAAAAATTTAAATTTTATTTTGTAGGAAAGAATCACAGAAGGTTTTTGATAGATTAAGTTGACAGGACTGTGGAGGACTGATTAAATAAGGGAAAAAGAGGGGAAAGAGGAAGAAATAAGAGAAATCAATTAGGAAGTCTACTGCAGTACTCCAGGCAAGAATTAAGACTTCAAAATAAGTAACAGTGGGAATGGTAAGGAAATGGATTCTAAATACATATTTTAAGGAACAAACTGACAGAACCTGGCAACTTGACTCAATAGTGGAAGTTGGGAGCCTGGAGAAGCTGAAATTTAGAACGAAACTACCATAAATAGAAAAGCTTGGTCAAGAAGAGGAACTAGTTTTTAGAAAAAATTAAGCTGATTTTAGAGCCATCATGTTTGAGGTGACAGTGAGATATCTAAACAAAAATATCCAACAAATAGTTTAAAATGTGGGACTGAAGCTTGAGGGAGAACTCAGAGCAAGTATATATTTCAGATTAATTTACTGAAATGTTTGAACACATGTTGTGTGGAAGGCAGTGTAGTCATCTCCAATTCAATAAACACTAGTGATGTGCCTACTATGGGCAAGGCACTGTGCTAGGCATCAGGGATATGGACAGGTTCTACATTCAAGAAGCTTTTGATTTAAGGGGGCATGGTGGCAGGACAGAAAAACAAATAAATTGGTATGATACAACAGAGTGATATAAAAGTAAAGGCGTTAAAGTGATATAAATAAATCTGAGAAAAGGAAAAGGGGGTGGGGGTGGGGGTGGTAAAGAAATAGGGAGTGCTTCAAAGTCATCTCACAGGTCAGGGAAGATTGGCAGCAGAGACAGGCCTCAAAGGGAAGGGATTTCATTAGAAGATTTAAAAGGCATGGGAAGGGAGCAGGGAGAGGAGGCAGAGTCCATTCCAGTGACAGTTGACATAATATGGATAGATGGGGGAGAGTATGTGTAGAGAGAAAGGAGAGAAACTAACAAAGACATAGAAAAAGGAGGAGTCAATGAGGGAGAACAATATGGTATCCCAGAAACCAAGGGTGGAAAGATTTTCAAGTATAAAAGGCTTATTAACAGTGTCAAAGTCTACACAAAGTTAAGACAAGGTCTAAAAAAATGCCACTGAATTTGGCACCTGGGAGTTGATAATAAATACAATCTCAGAATAGTAGAAAAGAATTGACTCAGACCACAGGGACCTAGAGAGTAAGTAATGTAAAAGTAGAGGCAATAATTGTAGATAAATCACTCCCAAAATTTGACAGTAAAAATAAATATGATAAAAGCTAAGAATGGAATAAAGTGAAAGCTAGAGGGATTGGAGAAAGAGGGAAACCAGTACATCTTTGTAAGTAGATCTGGCAGGGTTAGAGATTGATTATATGAGCAAAAAGTAATAATTAAAGTAACAAGACACTTGAGGAGATGAAAGGGGATAAAATGGAGGACAGGAGTAGGAGGGAATTAGTCCCAGGAAAAGATGAGTACCACTTCTAATACAGCTGGGAAGGAAGAAAGGACAAGTATAGGTACAGAAGTTTTATATTAAAAAAAAAAAAAGATAAAATAGATCTCAACATTTTCATTAAAGAGAACAAGGAAATAGAACTAGGACTTTCGAGTGAGACTTTCGATAGGAACACAAGTTCTAAAAGGTGACTGGGCTAGGAACAAGAGATAAATAGAATTGCCAAGTAGCAATAAGGGCTGAGTTGAAATTAAAAGGTGGAGATCTGTGATGGAGAACTGAGAGGCATCAACCTGGATTACATAGGATGACAAAGTTGATTCAGAGGCTTATTGAGCTCCCATTCAGCCTCTGATCTCCTATCGTGGGCAAACAAAAGAATTCAGGCTCCTATATTCCTTTCACTTTAAATGTTTCCAGTCCAATTTCTTTACTCACCATGAGTTAAGTGACTCTCACCAGCTAACCCTGCTGGACCCTGCAGAAAGAGTTTTGTCCATTTGAGTGTCAAGTGTCCTTTTGAGCAAAAGACATCATAGTATCTCCCTCTCTTAAACCCAAGCAGTCCTTCTATGAGGTCACCATGGAACTCTGTTAGCTAGCACTTGGTCAGAGCAGATTGGTTACATCTGGAGGAACATCAGGGCAAACATGAAAAGGATTCCACAGGCCAAAACTGGAAGAGAATGCTACAAAAGCACACTCACAGCAACTTTTTCATTACATTTTAGCGATTTGCCTTTTATTGATGATATGAGACGTGTGAGCTTACAGATCACAAAGGATGACGATCAGAATTACAGGACATTATCTCAAGGAGAAATGAATACAAATAATCCTGTAGGACAGTATGTGTACAAATAAAACTCTCGTGCAACAAGTGGAAAATGACAAAGGGTCCAGGTATGTAGAATTTACCCAAACCAACCACTAAAAGCTAAGACAACCCTCCTACTCCCTTTTGTATATGTCCCAATCCTTCCTTGCAATTGGGAAGCTAACAGCACTTAGTGAGAGAAAGTAAAGTAGAAATAAAGACAATTTTAGAAATTTATGCCTTAGTACCGTTTAATCCCTGGCAACCCAAAGTAGTGTAATTACTGAGAGATTGTCTCATTCTAATTCATGATATACTATATCACTTCAACAAGGACAAATGAGTAAAAAGTAAATAAATAAAACAGTGCCAAACTAAATCACGAGTGATGTTACTTATCAAATCATTAATAAATAATCTAGCAAAACTATATTTTCACCCAAAATATCTAAAACCCAACAATCACAGGGTGAGAATATCTAGATTGTAATGCACGGAAAACCAAACACTTCCATCTGTCAAGTTAAAAAAAAAGATACAGTTGAAAATGTGGGAAAAAAGTTCTAGGCAGTTGGGAACTCCCATTTTAAAACTCCTGACTCCAGTACAGATGAGTAACTCCTACACAACTGAATGTGGGAGAGCTGCCTACAACAAAGAAATGTTATTTACCTTGTCCATCGTCACATAGCTAGAATGTAGTAGAGATAATGTATGAACCCAAGTCTTCTCAATTCAAAGGCCAGTCTTTTATTCACTATACCATAATACCTCTCCAGGTCAGAGTATATATAAAATTTTTCTATATCCTGGAAAATAAAAGGCTAACTGCAAGTTCCCAAAAGAATTATTAGACAGAAGGACTTTAATCATCAAGGTTCTTAAACTGTCAATTTGGGGTGAGGCGGGGAAATCACATTAAATATCTCTGAAAAGAATCTGATATCCAAGGTATTTAGGGAATTAACACAAATATTGAACTTTTCTCAAAGGATATGAACAGCTCAAATGAAGAACTGAAATCTATTAACAACTCTATGAAAAAATCATACATGGTTTAACCTCACATAGAACAAACTGGCAAAGATAACAAAAGATTTACTGATTTCACTTGGAAAGGGATACAAGACAGACACATTAATACACTGTTGGTAGAGCTGGGAATTGATCCAACTGTTCTAGAAAGCAATTTGGAATCACGCTAAAAAGTGACCAAAAGTGTCTATACCTATTAATCCAGTGATCTATTAGACATAGGCACAAGAACATCAAAGACAGCAAGGTTTCATATATACTGTTTGTTGTAACAAAAGAAATGGAAACAGAGGGAGGTTTCATGAACTAAGGAATGGCTAAACAAACTGGGGTATAAGAATGTAATACAATATTACTGCACCTTAAATAATGAATAAGAAGAATTCAGAGAAGCATAGGAAGATTTACATGAACTAACCCAGAATGAAGAACCAGGAAAACAATATACACAATGAGCAAAACAACATAAATGAAAAGAACAAAGACAAAAAACAAAAGTATAATAATAATTCTCTTGGTACTGGAGAGTTGAGAAAATGCACCTCCTTTCTTTCTCTCCAGGTATGAGGTACATTGCATAGTACATTGCAGAAGCTATCCAATTCAGCTAACAACTTGGCTAGTAATGCTAAAGTTCTTTCCCCCTTTTTTTAATTATCTTTTGTTACCAAGAATAGCTTTCTGGGAAAGGGAAGGGGAGGAGAGGGACTAATGCAGAAAGGAAAGTGATATATAAAAAAAGACATGAACTTTTTAATCAGAATTTTGTAAATGCAATTTTGCCACTGCTTCAACAAAAAAGCTACTTCTATTCAGTTTTATGAATTTTCATCATAATCTTCCATCTCCATCAATTTATAATTTTTCAATTTCCTATAGGGTCAAACAGTCTATCCTCTCCTTACTCCAACTCCCTGCTGCTGCTCCTGCTAAATACACACACACACACACACACACACACACACACACACACACATATACATGGAGAGGGAGGAGGGGAGAGAAAAGGAGTAGGAGAGACAGGGAAAAGAAAGGAACTTGAACAAAATAAGCATCAACTGCTCACTGGAAGATGTAGAAAACATTACTACGTACCCTAAAAGGCTACAATGCAAATTAATACCTCAAAGCAATCCTAGTAAGTGTTTTTTGATAAATTTAAAGAATAAAAACTATTTAGACATGACTGAAAAAAATCACAGAATCTTAAGAGTTGGAAGGAATCTCACTGGTCAACTAGCCCAACTCATACCTCAACTCAAGAATGTTAAAGGTCCTTTAAAGTAAGGGTTGTTTTGTTCACTATCTCCACTGCCTGATACAATGCACAAAGTATACAGTACATCCTTAACAAATGTTTCATTAATTGAATCACCTCAACAATAAATATTCTTCCCAAATGGTCATCCAGCCTAAAATTACAGACCCCCCCCCCCCATAACAGAACTTACTAATTTCTGAGGAAATAGTTTCCCATTTCACTGCTGACCAACTGTTCCCTCCAGATCAGTAATTAAAAAAAAAAATACCAAAATATTTATACCAGCACTTTTTGTAGTATCAAAGAACTGGAAACAAGGTAGGTATCTGGCAATTAGGGAACAACTAAACAAATTATGGCACATGAATATGATGAATACAGGGGAAAATGGGAAGACAAATTAACTGATAAATAAGCAAAACAAGGAAAACGATGACACAACATAAATGCAACAAAAATAAAACAATCAAAATTGTTTCAAAATTGTGATGGGCAAGCTTAGACCCAAAGAAGAGATATGAAAGGGCATCTCCCTTAACTTTTTTTCAGAAGTAGGAAAATACTGAGCTATTTTTTTCTCTTTTTTTTTCTCTTTAGTTATAAAGGATTGTTCTCTGTGAGGGTTAGGAGAAAATACATTAAAATATATATACATATATAGAAAATGCAAAAATAAAAGACATAAATAAGTTAACCAAAAAAGTTGCTCTTTTTGCCCAATGTACTGATCCCCTGGGATCAAGAACAAATATAATCTTTTCTTTCCACAACTGTCAGATACTTGAAGACAAAAGTATTGTTTCCCCTGAGTCTTCTTCAACTCTTAAAAAAAAGCTATAAAGAACCCCAGTAATCCAAGCACTATCAGAAGAATGTTAAAACATAAAATTCCTTTCAAATAGGTAGCGTTCCATTCACTATATTCCCAATGCCTTTTATAGTGCAGGAAGCACTTAGGTCGTCCTTCAAGGCATCGAGGTGGAATAGTGAATAAAGAATTGAACTTGGAATCAGAAAGACCTGAGTTTGAATCCCTTTCTCAGGCACTTACTAGTTGACCCTGAGGCATGACATTTAACCTATTTCAGCATGCTTCTTAACTCACATAGGGGTTGTTATGAGGAGCAAAAGAGAGAACTGATGCAAACCTTAAAAGCTATATATTAGCTGATTATTATTCCCATTTAATCCTGGTTTCTCCAATAACAAGAAAAATATGGAGCCTAGAACTGACCATAAAACTCTTAAGTATTAGAGTAAAGAGCCTAAGAGGTCACTAGTTGGACTTCGTCAGTTTAAATATCTATTTACCTTTTGTTCTTCAACTGTTATTCATTCTGTCCCTTAAGGTGTTCAGAGAAGGAATGGATGAAACAAAGTATAAACCAAAAGATCTGACAAAAGACTAACTGTTCTATTCAAATTAAGAATGGTATACAAGTGAGCATCACTTGTCAAAGAGAACTATTAAAGTTTTAACTTGTGGATTTTAAGATTTACTCATTATTTAGTCTTCAAACCAGTCCTATATAATCTGTCAAACTGCTAAAGTGAAAATTAGTAGCAAAAAAATTATCCTTTTTCCTTTCAAACAAGAGAGTTTGAATTTATACTCCTACAACACTAGAGCTGAAAAGGAATCCTAAGGAATCTAGTCCATTTTACAAAACCTGAGGTCCAGAGATGGAATATAACTTTGCCAAAGTTATACAACTCACAATCAGGTCCATACTAAAGTCCAAATCTCCTTAGTCATATCAAATGTTTTTCCCACTGAACTGTCAACGACCTAAATCAAAATCAAAGGATTCAAAACCCAGATGTACAAGTAGAAAGTAAATCTATAGTGTGGTTCCACTCAAGTTCCCATTCTCCTTCCCGTTCCCTCCCCCCACCAAAATACCCTCCTCTGGGAAAAATACTATTTAATTCTATATAATTCCTCAACACACAGGTAACCTTCAAAAATATTTGCTGCAGGCAACAGGCACAGAAAAGTCAAAAGTTTAAGTTAGTCAAGCATACCTGGTAGTCCAGGGAAATAAAATCACGAGTTTCTTGTGGTGTAAAGGATCAAAAGACAATCAGAACTATGAATGATATGCAAACGACTAAAAACTGAATGTAACAAAGCAACACACAGAAATTTAAATGCCTAATTTAACATGTTAAAAAACATACATGTGAATATTACAAGTAACATGTTCTTTCAGGCCCTTTACATGTGATTTATAAAGGGTAGGGAGAGAGGTGAAAACAGAAGACCTGAATTCAAATTTCTGTAATACTACTACCTGGGTAAAGCACTAGAGAACAGTTCCACCGGGATGAAGAAGGGAGGGGCCTTAGAACTTTTAAAAATATTAGAACTGATATTAGAACCAAGGACATCTACCCCTGCCCTCTCATTTTACAGATGGGAGAAACTGAGGCCCAGCTTGGGAACATGACTTGCACATTAGTGAGACTAACTCTTCTCCCACTTTCATGTCCTTTGCACATAATTCACTCGCTTGCTTAGCTCAGTAAGGACTTTGGCAGGATTCTAGTCCTCTGTATTTTCTTATTTCTATTCTGAAAGCTTGAGTTTATGCTAGCTTTAATAAGAAAAGTGATTATGCCCTCTGAATGTTTGATCTTATACTCCTAGCTTTAATAGTTACATTCTTTTCACTAAAGGCTTCTTGGACTCCTCATTTTAATAATTATTCTGTTTTTCAATACTCAAGACTTAGATTCCAAGCTTTGCGTTCATTTCAAATTGTTAGTAGTCAAGAGTGATAAGAACATCACCATTCCAATCAAAACTGATCATCACAAACTCAATTTTATAAATGCATAATATTCCAATGATCCCCACCTATCAGAAACTTCCTGAACTTTGTTATATACCTGAAATTCAAGACAATGCCAGAAGATATTAAACAGATTAAACTCACAGCCTTTATCCTTTCCATAGACATCACACTCAACCACAAAACTAAGTCCTGGAGCTGTCTTTCCCAATCATTTTCCATCTGTTCACATTTCCATGACTCCTTCAGGAGGTTTTAAATAGCTAAATAGGTTAAGTATTAAATAGGTAACTTAAAAAAACAAAAAGGGCAAACTTGTCTATGAAAGTCACCTGCATTAAAATGCAGCAAAATTTTATTTGCTAAAGCTGATAAGAGTTCAGTCCATTTTATTAAGTATGGGGAATAAAAGATACACTAAACCCTAGTATTTTAGTGGATCACTTCTGATAATTCAAGAAAGAAAATGCATGGTATAGGAGACAAGTCTGGGAATAAGAAACCCCTGGTTTTCCTGCTTCCGACCATTTTTCCATCAATATGATTAAGGATGGACAAGTCACTTCACCACTGTGAACCTACTTATTCATCTATAAACTAAGGGAGTTAAAGCAGAACATCTCCAAGTCCTCTCCAGTTCTAATATTCTAGGATAGTTTACAGTTTAATACACTAATTCGCCCCTCCCCCCCAAAAAAGCTCTAGGCTGCGGCTGGGAACTCAAGTTTTCAAATGAGTGCTAGGACAAAGACTCTTTATCTTTACAGTCAGTTATTCACTATGTTCTTGGAGACTATCATCGGGCATCCATTTGTCTTTAAAGTCTGTTTGCTATTTACCTTGCACAATCATAACAGTCTGGCCAAGAGGTTTCTTATATATACCTAAAATTGGGGCTTCTGACTCTTCAGTGTCATACTGAAATTAGCAGATCAGAGTTCAGGTTCCAATAATATAGACTCGTTTACCTGACCTCAGGATCACAGATTTAGAGCTGGAAGAGAACTTATAGGTCCATCTAATTCAAATCCCCTCATTTTATATAAATTAACCAACTTTGGCCATACTATAACTTACTGAATAAACACTAGTACTGTGGTCAAAAGAATAAGATATTACATCCAAAGTTAAATTAAGCCAAGAGTTTCCCCCCAAATTATATGTGTTCACCAACTTGCATGAAGTCATTTAACAGCTCTACAAAAGAGTCAAAAATAGGGGTAAACCGAAGCCAAGGAAATTCATTTTGGGCCTCTATATTTGTGACTTCTCAACTGAGAGAATCATTGAGAAGAGTAAAAGGAAAACTAGTGTTAAAACTACAGAGATAGAAAGAAGTGGAGCCTTTTTTCAAAAATCTGATATAGCAACAAATGAGGAAAGTCTGATTTTACTCATTAAGGATCTTCACCCAGAAGGTGAAAGCACAGTAAATAAAAAACATAACAAGTACTAAACCAACAAAATGACTCCTCACATTATCACAGGTTCAAATTCTTCTGTTTGTTGGCAATTACTTCATGTGAGCAAGTTATAGAAATCATTCTGCAATATAAGATATCAAATCACCGTTATCACAACAGCAATTTAGTCTTATTTAGGACGAGTTGCTTTGGAATGCACAAAATAAACTACATGTGTTAAGTTGGTATGTCAAGAATACATTCTGTAAAAAATAAGTTCTCGCAGACTTACTCATCTTTGTTGGATCTAAAGTAGTAGTAAACTTGTTATCTATCTAGATCTGTTGAGCTCACATGCTTGAAGGTAACCTAGAGACAAAAGTCAAGTTTCTGATATCACAGGTTTGGTATTTAAAAATAAAGGGCATAGAATCTTGATCAAGCAATAAAATTATAATGTTCATTTTCTGACTGTACTTGACTGTAATTAGGAACAAATGCACAATGACTGAGAGAAAACAAAAACATAATTGGGAGATCAAAGATTTTCAGGTTGGAAAGGCCCTCAGAAGTTAGCTAATTCAGACTATATTGAAGAGTAAAGAGAAAAGGAAGTGAATTCAGAATTAAAATTATCCAAATTAAAATATGAAAAGTCAGTAACTGAAATAAGCATCTAAAGTTAAAAACTTTTCCTGAAAAACATCCCATGAAAACAGCAAAGCTTATTGTGGGGGAATCTGAATAACTGTAACTTAGAAAATTCCTATTCAATAAATAGAGTCTAGTAGATTGGATATGAAGTAACCATGAAGTCAAAATCCAATTTTCACTAATTTGGCAAAGTCAAAGAGTAAGTGTTGGTCTGAAATCCAGTCACAACAGAGCAGTTTCCTAAGGACCCTTCAGGCAGCGTAGAATATGCCAAGAGAACAAACTGCTTATTAAAGTTTACTGCACAAACGACCTAAATACAAATTAGTTAAGCGAGACTTATGAGCATCAACCACAAAAATTCAGTTCAATCAACTTACTTAAAAGTCTTAAATTATTGGTTTTGTACCTTGTTACCAAAGCAACCATTTAGATTAGATGGTAACATCATCCTATGGACGTCACCCCGATGAATTCTGAGAGTTCCTGTATGAAGTAATTGTTTGTCAACATCCATGTTAAATTCCTTCACAAATAATGTGACATTATTTAGAAAGATATTTCTTCATACATAAGGGTTTCCAGGTTTACGTAGGCCTAGGCTACAATCTTCAACAATCAGTATTTACATACCACTAGTAATTGTGCTCAGTATTTAAAAAGGAGCATACAAAAGGCTTTCCTTTGACCATTTAAGTTTCCACCAAGCTTTTTAAAGTAAAAAACTTTTCTTTGAAGCTACTTCTGAGAAATTCATAATATGAGGAAAACAGTCATATTTTATTTGTATTTTGCTTGCTACTTTAAATCATGCCCAAAAGAGTAGAAAAAAAAAATGTCTCCTGCACAATCCGTGAAGGTGCTATTATATTTGTCTTTACAAAGAGGATGAGAAACATCTAGCCTGACGAAGAATGGCAAACAACTGATGTACAGATGAAAAAGGTTGAAAAAGAAAAAGAACATCTAGAGAACAAAAGAATTTGAAACTGCAATAAACTAATTTAAAGAAAGAATACAAAAGAAGTATCCATAATTTAATCAAGTCAAGTGTGTCTTGGACTATTAGCATCTTGTGTCTTGAGCCTACAGACGAGGGCATGACAAATTTCAGAAGACATGACACTCTTGAAATACAGAACTTTATTTAGAAACTGTTTAAAGTAGAAAAAAACCCTGTCAAGAAAGACCAGGTGGAATATGGTTTCCCAGTAAAATGGAACTTTTAGGGCAACAAAAGTCTAAAAGGCCACAAGAGAGAAATAGCACCACTGTATTTTAACAATGGCGAGTTACTTGCATTTTTGGCATTGTTATTATTATTCACTGAATTTGGGTTTTCCTCAGAATTCCACACAGATCATGCACTACACAACAATTTTACCATAAATGCTTGCCTTCTACACACATTTTAGGACACCAGGATCTACCACCAGAAACAAACTGATACAAGCACATCAGAACTGATCAATCTCAGTAGGAGGTAACTGAGAAACCTGGCAGATTCCTGCCAAATAAAAAGGATGAAACAGGCTGAGGTGCAAAGCAAAAAAAAGGGGAGTGTTTAGGAATGAAATATTTTAAATATCAATATTTAAATTAGACATGGTACTGTATTTTCTGCAAAAAAAAATTAACATTTAGTAACACACGCTAATGAATTTTATCTCCAAGGAGATTAGTGCACTGGCAACTACTATTCAGATACAGTGAGGGCTATGGACAGCAGGTACCAAAAAGAAAAAAAAAAAAACCCAGGCCTTACAGATCACAAGGTAATCTCAGCCTTCACAGATCACTCCCCCTCTACCAGAGGTCCAGAAAGAACATGGAGCATGATCACCTTGCCCATGGTATGTCTGTTCTCAGCAGCATGCTTTAAGGGGCAGAAAGAAGAGACCCCAAAGGGGGAACATAAGGGGAAGGGAAGAGTAAAAAAAGGAACTAAAAGATAGGATGGCAAACAAGACAATCTGCTCCCAAGTAAAATTTATTTTCAGGGAAGCAATTTTGCTTTCCAAAAGCAATTTTTAGGTAATAAAACTGGACACATCTTGCTTTCCAGAAAATACAATGCACAGAAGGTTTGGAGAAACATCAAAAAACTACTACAGAAATGCTCAACAAAAACAGTTTTGAGCTCTTTAACTCAATCACACATCTCAGAGCCAAAAGACTCCCTCTGATTGTTAGGCAAAAATCCAGCCTAGTCTTTCATGGGAATTTAACCACTGAGTAATACCAAAAAGTTCTAGAATAAATTTCTTTATTTTGCATTTTGATCAATTTTCACGCCTGTAAGTACTAAAAGAGCACTACAGGGCTTCTCAGTCATATGTAAGGTTAGGTTCTTTCTAACCACAACATGAAGCACAGAGAATCTCCTGTCACACGTTTTATAATTTGACATATGGAAACATTTTTAAATACTCTTAAGGCATTTATTTAGTTCTATGCTGAGATTTCACATTAGTTAATTCATTCTGTGAGTTGTCCTCACATTTCTCTATTTTAAATTTCCATTTTCAGTATGTTACATAAAAACAACTTTTTCAGATATCAGTGTGTTTACCCGCAATCAAATAGTGAGTTCTCAAGGTCTGCCTCTTTGTTCCCTAAGTGAACCAGCTAGATGTTAATACTGCTCTGCCACAAGATAAAAGCTCCTAACTCAAAACCCATTGGAAAAGGAGTGAAACTTCTGCAAAGTGCACTTTAAGAAGAGGTACTTTTTGCTTATGAAAAGAAACCAGTGAGTGAGTCCTCTAAAAATAATAAAAGGGAGTATTTTACAGTTAAGCACATGATTTGGGGTGAAAAATTCGGATGTTGCTGCTCTACTGGTACAGTATATGGGTTATTAATACTCTTCTTGCTCCTCTTGTGGTCCCCCTTCATCAGGTATCACAAAGCCTTCCTGAAAGAGGAAAGAAAGAGATGGCTTTACTCAGAATGCTATATAACCATTCCCATATTATTTTGCACTTTATAAAATTATTTTCCCACAACCCTGTATAGTAGGTATTGCAGGAATTATCATTATACCCATTTTAAAGGAAAAAGAGGCTCAGAGAGATGAAATACAATTTGCTAAAGAGGACAAAGCATTAAGATATGCCAGAGTCAGTCCTTGAACTTGATTCTTCTGAATTCATGTTCAAAATATGGATACTAACATTTGAAAACTGAACTATGCTAAGCTTTACTGTCAACATTAACAGTAACTGTAGGTCATATTTATATACCTATGTAGAGAGAGATCTTCAAAATTTGGTAAATGTTTTATACATCAATCATCTCACTTAAGCCTCATGACTCCTATGAAGTAAGTGCTATTATTTCCACTTTACACAAAAACTGAGGTCCTGTAATAGGCTTGGGGTCCCAAGCTTATAAGTACCCAGAGAAAGGATTTGAACCTTGGTCTTCGTAACTGAATCAATGGGTTCTGTCTTTAGCACAATGGTTCCCTTTAAAGCATTCTTTGACTTTAATACCAAGAGGTTGTTGGGAGGAAGGGGACAAGGGGGAGGGGAGGGGGAGGACTGGTGGAGAAAGAAAAAAAACACAATCCCTGACTACAAAATTTATAGTCTAGCTGGTAACTGTCTCTAAAAACTGAAGGATAAAGAAGTGGTGGACTACAGTGTTAAACACTACATATAATGTCACACTTTGGTATGTTAATTTTGTTGAACAACTTTATGTCTCTTTTTATTCTTTTTTTAAAGTGATAGATCTCTGGGTAGGAGAGAAGTTAGGACTTGTATATATAACTGCTCAATTTTCCTTCTATTTTGTGAAAGAAAAACTAAGGCATAACAAATTTCAAGATGGAAAAATGAGATGATTAAATCCTTCTTCACTTAACCATTAACGGACACTCACATCTGTGGCATAGAGAATCTCCACAATCCTCTGCAACACTGGATCACTTTCCCCTTCATTTTCCTGACAGATCAATTCAATATTCCTTAGCTTTCCAAAGTAGAAGTCTCTCTCTTTCTCCAAGTCTTCAACAGTGAGTTTCAATGCATTGATCTATACAAGCAATAAAATAAATATATGGCATTAATCTGACAGTAAGACATCTAGTAAAAACCCCCAAACATCACCCATCTATTAAGTGTTTTCTCCTACACCTGTGGTATTAGATAGAGATGGACTTAAGAATCAAGAAGACCAGGACTGTATTTTTTTTTTTCAATTAACAAAAAAAAAAAATCTACACTCTCTCCCTCCCAGCCTTTCCCAGTGAAAAAGAAAAACAAAATTCTTGTAACAAACAGGTATCATCAACAAATTCTCTCATTGGTCACATCCATAAAATTTATGTATCACTCTGTACTGAGTCTGTCCATTACCACTCTGTCAGCAGGTGGTTAGCATGGACTCTTTCCTCTGCCACACCCCCAAAATTCAATCAGTTCTCACGATCTAAAAAATCCAGAATTTCATCAATGCCTTTTGTTCCATTTCCACTGCCATCCCTCTACAACCCTCATCATTTATGAAATGGACTATTCCAATAGTTAATATTCAATAATCTCTGAACTGCTCTCCCCACCTCCAAGTTCTCCTTTCTCCCGTCTAACCTTTACTCAGCTGCCAAAATAATCTTCCAAATGCATAGGTCTAACCATATCACTACCCTCTTTATTGCCCATGAAATACAAATCCTTCAGCTTATAATATAAGGTGCTCAACAATCTGGATTTATTCCACAAACTCTCTGCTCCAGTCAAATGACTAGTAACAATGCCCAATTTTGTCCTTGCCTCCCACAGTCTTCATGCATTAGCAGACTGATGCCAGAGCATGGAATGCAATCCATCTTACAAAAAAAAAATACTTTTAATTAAAAAACCGAAAGTGCTGTTTGTAGACATTTTCAACACAATGAAAGCCCAGTCATCATCACAACAAATCATTTTAAATTTTCTATTTAAAAAAAAAACTGAAGCTGGGCATCAAATCCAACATCTCTCATTTTTGATGCCTAACTCCCTGACTGCTAATTCATTCCTCCCTTCAAACCTTTTTTCTATCTCCATTCCCATTCTACTCCTCATCTGCCCTGTTTAGTGATTCAGTAAGAGAAATGGCCACCACCCAAACTCTCACCACATACCAGTCAAATTTTATTTGGGGGGCAGGGGGGAGGGAGAGAGAGTGAGAAGGAGGGGGTAGAAGCTTTTATGTTTGCTTTTCTTGAAAAAAGTCATACATGTCACTGGAATGAATTAAAAAATAGCATTAAATGTTTACCATATGAAAAGCACTACACTAAGTAAGCTATGAGGATATAAAGAGAAAAGACAGTCTTAGCTCAAGTAATTCACATTCTAATGGGGGAGACACTGATGCTTCACAGATAAGTTTCAAAGAGTCATCAGAGCATTATATAAATTTCCATGCAATCAGTTCTGTTTCATTTTAGGTCTTGCTCATTATCAACGTCTGTCTAAGACATATGTATTGAAAGACCAGTTCAATGGGTCTTCCTTCCAACTATTCAACTAATGAAATATAAGCACCTTGAGGACAAGGGCTCTTTAGTTTTATCTTTGTAACTCAGCAACTTTGACTTTTTTTTCTAGTCCAAATTTGTTACTTTACCAATAAAGGAAGTTCCCAGTAGGGATATGCTTTCTACCAATGGTGCTTGGCCAACTTTTCTGCTTATACTACTCTATAGGGCTGACTGAGACAAGTGAGTTAAGTGTTTATTAGAGGCACTACTTAAAACAAGTTCATGCTGACATAAAGGTCAACCCTCAATTTCCCACATAACTTTCTCAAAACTTCCTTGCATGTAGTAGAAACAATAAATGTTTGTTGAACTGAAATGAGCATAGTATAATCTGAAGGGATAGAGTACTATTTGTCCACTTGGTTTTTTGTGTGTGTGTGGATAGCTGGGCCAAAATCACTTAAACTTATTACATATCTCACCTGGGCAATTCTACAATTTTTCAGAGCTTGAAGAAATCAATACAAAGTCAGTCACCTACAAACAGGAGCACCTGCAAAACACTCTCTACAGGAAATTGCTCTTCCATTTGGAATCTATAGCAGATATTTTCCATGGCAGTGGCAAGCACTTTTTACAAGTAAACATATACACATACTTACTTGTGTCATGCCTTACTTGATATTAGTAGTAGCTAGTATTTATATAGCACTTTAAGGTTTGCAAAGCACTTTACACATATTATTTCAATTGATATGCTCAACACCCCTGGCAAGATAGATGTTGGTTAAGCGTACAAACAGTACAAGAATATTCAAGAGATGCGTAAGCATTTAAAGTACTATTCAAAATCTAAGAAAGGAAAGAACTTCCAAACTGAAACAAAGAGTTTGGAGAAGAATAAATTCCAGTTCAAAAAGGTTGGAGGTGTGCATATTTGAACCTTCTCTCCTTACTTCAGGATAGTTCTCTTTGCACAATTTCACGCTACAAACACTCTTTAACAGAGTTATAGGTTCAACAGCACATTCTTTGTCATTAACTTCAATATCCTGTAGTGATTATCACAGTGCAAAGTATGTAAAAAGCCCTGAATATATTTGGTGATAAAGGTGGGAATATTATAGAGACTATTTTTACAAACTTAAATGCCCATGTGCCTAATATCTTTGAAGTTCAGGTTTAGATCCTATGAGTCTCTGACTTACTGCAGGGAGTCCTAGCTACAATTTATTCCAAGAGATCCTAGATACAAATGAAATCACCCCTGGCCCCTCAGAACCAGAAGAAAAGTCAAAATAGAAAAAAACAACCTAACATACCAAGAGAAGTTAAGAGTTCAGCCTAGAAAAGGCTTTTTCCCTTTTTCCCTCCCATCCCACTGTACCAACAAAGTTCTGGGTCTCAAATTCCTAAGACCTCAGAATTCAGAGCATAAATTGGGAATAACATTACAAAGCCTTGCAATAGCAGGTCACAAACCAAAAATACTTTGAAAAACACTGAAACAAGCTTTGTTTTGTAGAAACCTAATGTTACATAAACATTTGCTAGAGTCCTATGGAGCAATGCCATAAGTTGCTTTTTTTTTGGTGGTGGAATTAATGGATCTTTTTTTTCCTGTTTTCAGTTTATGAGAACATTATTTCTGTTTCCTTCTTTACTTCTACTATATTAGTGCAGGGGTTCTTAACCTGAGGTCTATGGACATCCCAGTGGTCCATGAATAAACTTCAAGGGGGAGCTGGAAGACAGCCATGAACTTGGATGGAAAAAAATTACATCTTTTATTTTCACTAATCTCTAACTGAAATTTAGCTTTTCCTTCAGTTATTTAAAGACATTCTGAAACAAAAAACCACTGGTACTTATGACAAGCTGCCTTAAAGTTCCCTTTGTATGTACTCCAGATCCTTAGAGCTTCTTAAAACCATTTACCATTTTTCATGGAAAATGTAATTTAATTATGGTACATGTATGTAATAAAATTACAGTCCTGCAAGAAATGCCAAATGTGAAGAATTCAGAGAAGCAAGGAAAGGCTTTTATGAACCTATGGTCACACACTGGATCTCACCATTCAACACAAGTGTTTCACCTCCTTAGCGAGAAACTCTGACATTCCTCTATCCTACCACAACCTCCTGTAATTTCATTTCTCTCTACACCTCATCTTTCCTAAATCCATTCTTTCAGGCCAATTACCCCTGCTCTTATTTCACTTTCTTCCCTCTCCAATCTTGACCCTATAGTTAGCCAACTCAATTTTACAATGCCACCATTTAAGCCTGGACAAACCTCAGCTCCAGAGTATTCCCAACAATCTACCATTTACACTCCTACTCACATGCTGGTGAACGGAGGTAGAGAAAATCACTTAACCATGCTGACTGGATACATTATAAATTCATGTTATCCAACTTCAACTGGACTCTCATTACAGCAAAGCAAGGCAATCCTTTTATTCCTCCATAATTTGATTCCCCATCTTACTCCCTCCAAAACTTGATGAATGCTTCTCTTCTCTCAAGCCCCACAAATCTCCTGCCCAACCCCACCCCATCCCCACTTACTTTACTGAGGCAATTGAGGTTAGTCAATGTGAGCTAGCTCCTCGCCCCTTCAAAACACCCTGCCATCCTCCCCCACTCTCTCTTTCTTTCTCCCAGGTTCAGCAAAGAAGTGGTCTTTCTCCTTGCCAAGGCCAACCTGTCTAAAGGTGCCCTTGATTCTATTTTCTCCCAATTTCCAGCAGACTGTAACCTCAATCACCTCCCTCTCCATCTCTAATCTTCAACTTCTCTATATCTACTGGTTCATTCCCCTACTACCTTTCAAACAAGACCAGGTCTCATTCATTCTTTAAAAATAAACAAACAACAAATAAAACCACCTTCCCTAGGCCCCTACCATTCTGTCAAGCTGTTGCCCTTTATTCCTTCTCAATCAAATTCCTAAGGAAAAAAGTTGTCTACACTTACTGACTCCACTTCCTCACTACTCAACTCTTTTCAATCTGGTTTCTGACCACACTAAATCAAAACTGCTCCCTCCAAAGTTACCAATGATCTCCAAATTGCCAAATATGACCTTTTCTTAATCTTATCATTCTTGAATTCTCTGCTCCATTCAACAATGTTGGCTATCCTTTCTTCCTGTATACACTCTCCTGTCTAGACCTTCATTACATAACTCTCTCCTAATTTTCCTCTAATTCTTAGCCATATCACAACCCCTAACTGTAGGTATTTCCCAGAGCTTTGTCCTAGGCTCCCTACTCTCCACCTTCTACATTCATTTTTGGTGACCTCATCAGTTGCTATGGATTCAATCATCATCTTTATGTCAATGACTCAGAGACAAGCGATAAAGAGATAGCTCCAACCCCAATCTCATCTCCAAATTTCAATTCCATATCACCATTTGCCTGCTAAACATTTCAAACGGGATGTCCCAGAGATATCTCAAACTTATCATCTCAAAAATAGAAGTCCTTACCTCCAAAACCCACCCCCATCTTCCAAATTTCCCTATTTCTGTCAAATGTACCAGCTTTTTTTCCCTTAGGTGAACATCTCAGTATCACCCCCAATTTTTCACTTTAATTCACCTATGTAATCAGCTGTCAACATCTCCTGCACCTGACCCCTTATCTCTACTCAGACAGCCACCTTCTTAATTAATACTCTCATCACTTCTTGCCCAGATTATTGCAACAGTGTCCTAATTAGTTTCCTTACCTCAAATCTCTCCTCCTATCTATTCTACACACTGCTGCCACAATGTTTTCCTTAAGCACAGATCAGACCATAAGCCTCCTCTACTCAATCAACTCCAGTGGCTCCCAATTGTCTCTAGGATCAAATGTAAACTCTTCTGTATAGGTAAAGCTTCACAATCTTTAAGCATTTATTTATTTATTTTATTTATATGCCCAGAACCTAGCACAAGGCCTGGTATATTGTAGGTACTTAAATGTTTGTTGAAGGATTGAACTGAGGCAGAGTGTACAAGTAGAACTAGTAGAACAATAGGTCAAATGATGATAAAACAATATAAATGGGAAAAACAAAACTGAATCCTACCATTTGGTCCTGGAGAACAGTTGAGAATGCTTCTTTCTCCTTTCTTTACAGAGATTAGGAACTAGGAGTGTAGAATATTGCATAAACTGTCACACTCAGCTAATGCATAGCTTGATTTTGCTGAACTGCATATTATAAGACATGGCTCACGAGGGGGAAGGGGGGAATCAGAGAAAAGGGAAGAACAGACCCAGAAATTATGGTGATATAAAAAGAAATCAATAAAAATAAGATTTTTTCCCCTTAAATAAAAAGTATTGAGTTTGGGTTTGAAAGACACCTACCTGCTGGATTAATTCTGCTGACTCGTCATCTCCATTTCCCATACCTGGATTCTTTCTGACCATGCCAGGGCCTGTCTTGGAAGATGCCGTAGTTCTCTGTGTAGAAATGGGTCTTTGTGGAGCTGAGAGAAAATTTAATTTTTTAATGGAAGAAAAAATAATTGAAACAGTATCAAGGAGGGGGTATGATGGTAACCAATTCATTGATACAGGTACTTGGGGAACAGAACTCATAGCATCAAGAAAGTTTCTCCCAAATGGAAATGAATGCAATGATTTCTATGCTGAAAGTAATTCTTTTCTTGCAGACTATTCATCATTAGGCTAAAGGAAGCAGTCATCTGAAACTATAGCACAGGGTTTATAGCTAGAAAGAACCTTGGAGATCTCATCTAGTCCAAAATCTTCATTTTGTAAGTTACTAAAAGGTCAAGTGACCAGACCACAGTCCCAATGATAATGGCAAAATCAGAATTTGAAGAACAGGCTCTCATACTTCAAATCCAGTGCTCTCAGAACTAGCCCACTCTGTTCTCCCAAGTATAAGGCATCTATGTATGTGCTTTAAACAACCACTAAACCAACTGTACAAATTAGAAGTAGTTCCAAATAATTAAGGCAACTCTATCTAGTGGAGAAAATACTGCAAAAATTCTAGAAGCATCACATGCAAAGGACTGCTATCAGTCACCTTGCCTAAATTCTAAATTAGCCTCCTGGTTCATGATCAGTCTCTAAACATGGTTGGGTATATTAATTTCCTAATGCTGAAAACGTGAAGTCTTGAGCCTACAAAGCTGAGGATCAGAAATTGGGTCAGAACTGGTCTTCACCCAGGAACAGATACCAAGGAGGCTCAGCTGGGGTAATCAGCTGGCCTCTCTAGCTTTACCATCTTTTAACTGCAATACAAAGTAATATAGCCAGCTCTTCAGTTACATCAAAAGGACTCCTTGATAAAATTGCTAAATGAAGTTCAAAGATCATTCTAAAGCCCATGTCCATCAATAATTTCTTTCTCATTCCTCTCTAAACCTTTTAAAGAAGTTTTACAGCTTTATCAAATCTCTTGATTTGACTATCCCCTACTCTCACTGGTTCTTGTGAAGGCACCAAAAGAATGCATATAGTCAAGAACAAAATAAGAAAGGGCATAAAGGATCTTTTATGAAAAAATCAGATTATTTGACATATTATCATAATTATCAGCATATTGTCTAAGGTAACGTTAATTTGGAAGAATTCAGTCTCTTTATATAATACTGCTCTATCAGACATAAAAATAGGTGGTCACTACCCTATAACATTTATACTTAAACTCAGGACAAGAGTTAAATGCCTTTTAAAATCCACAATAAACAAATATGTTTTTCTTTAATTGCTTTACCAACTACACACTTAACCTGATAAGCTAGATTTTTTTCCTTCAAATTTCAAAGTTACCATCTGAGAAATACTGGAATGTTAAAGGAGTAGGTTAACTTGCATAACATCCTCTTCTCCCAATCATGAACATAAGAACACAAAACAGTTTTAAGGAACACGCTTGAAACTCTTCTTTAGCAGACCATTCTTATTTGGAGTCTCACCTTGAGGTGAAAAGATTTGCCATAATAGCAACTTCAGAGCCTTTACTATCTGCAGAGGAGTTACAAACCTGAACTAAAGAATCTCATTTTATAACAGACATACAAAAGGTTGATGAAGTACAGTAACTTCATTGCCTCAAAGCAGAATCAACAGCACATAGGCCAGTTTTTGTTTAGAGCACTTCCCTTACCTGCACCACCGGAACCAAGAGGTTTTTTTGGCTTATTCAAAACTGGAGTCATGAGGGAGGGAGCTACTGCTGTTTCTTGGCCTTGTCGAGCTGCTACAGGGTCATAGTCTTTCCCATCATAGTTTGCATCAAAAAATTTCTTGAACCATTGAACAAATTCAAAATTGTCCTGAAATTTTCCTTTCACTAATTTGTCCACAGGGATTATCTAAGGAGAAAGAAAAAAATCAAAATAGTTTAGTCCAAAATCAAAGACAATGGGTAAATTCCAAGCTAAAGAATCAGTATATGGAATCTATAAAGAAAAAAAAAAATTCTAAGAGACAAGAACTGTCTATTTCTATAAGCCCATAAAGCTGGTTTTGTAAAACTGTTTTCCCAGGAAAAAAAAAGCAGCCAGCTTGTATAAAGAATAAACAGAATCAGTAATCAAAAATGAATATGAAATGTAATGAAATGAAATCACATTTATGTCCTCATCTGTTAAATTCCTACAAGAGTGGGAACTATGATACTTATATGTTTTCCAGTGTCTAACATTTATAGTATTCATCAGATTTAAGTAACATCAATAAAAACCCTAGTCAAATAACCCTGTTACAGAAAATCTATACTTCCCTCTTGAATTCCAGTCCTCCCTTCCTGAATTCATTGTAGTAACCAAGTAGGAAGAAAAGCATGATTTTTCATACCACTTAGATAAAATGGGAATTACCAACTACCAGCCTTCTAGGGAGATAGCACCATCAGGTTGTACCATCTGGCCTGCTACTATTACCTCCAGACTTGGGCATTATTATCAGACTTGCTGATACAAAGGACCCCAGGGCCTTGCCAGCCACACCACCACTGCCCTTACAACTGCTAGGCTATTCCATCTGCCTTTGAACTGAGTGATCCCTTTTTTTTATGTATTATCTCCTCCAATTAGAATGTGTGCAAGCACCTTGAAGGCCAGGGCTGCTTGGGTTCTTTCTACTTGTATCAATGCTTTACATACTGCTGAGAATATAGAAAACACTTAATAACTGTGTTTATATTCATTCATTACAGGAGTTAATGGTTACAGTCCTAATATTACAAAACAATTATCACAAAAGTCAAATCCAATTAAATAAACTCAAGTAAGGTTATTTCATTAAGCTGAAATCTGATTATCAAAAACTGCTTGAAATAAGTAGTGCTGTTGCTAGAGTTCATTAATTTTTTTTGCCACATAAAGAATTCTATAGAATCTCAGAGCTGAAAGAAACCTCAAAGGTCATTTAGTCCAGCACCTGCTAGAAAAATCTATGGCATTCCTAAGTGTTCATCTAGTTTTATCTTTAAATACCTTTAATGACAGAGAACACATTACCTAGCAAGGGCCATTTCATTTCTGGACAACTCTAAATGTTAGCAGTTCTTTCCTTACACTGAAAAAGGTTTATTCCCTGTTATCTTTTACCCCTGAGACGGCAAGCAGAGAAACCCTACCAAATGCATATTTTACATCTGAAATGTCAGAAATTTTAAGACCTTAAACTTGTCCCCTGAGTTTTCTTTCAATGGGCTAAACATTGTTTTTACGATATGCAATAAACAGAATCTGACTCATATCTGAAGTGGAGGCAAGTTGTTAATTTAAAATAATTTTTCTTCTTCCTTCCCAGCAACTAATTGGTATCCCCACTATGCTTAATTTATACTGTCTGTCACAATGAGGACTTCAAATTTATAAAATAGATAAATATTTTACAAAAGGAATTACTGTAAGATCTTTAAAAAGGTATGTTTAAAATGTTATTCAATTTACAAAAACTAAATTAAATTTACATTCAACTTTGTGAGTAGTAACTCACCCCACACTTTCTCATCTTCTCTACCTTCTGTTTCTGATCACCCCACTGATCTAAATCCTACCCATCCTCCAAGGTACAATTCAAATGAAAATTCATCCATGTCATCTTCCCAATTCTCCAGCCTGAAGTAATCTAACTTCTCTAATCATCAATAGTATCTGCAGTATCCTTATTGCACTTACCTGTAACACAGACAGAATGAGGTATCTGTATATGTGCTTTAGCTCTCCTACTAGACAGGGAGCTTCTTGAAATCAAGAATTATATTCATCTTTGTAGACAGAAAGCACAATGCTGTAATTGATTAACAGCAAGCATTCATTATTTTCACCCTACTTAGTGCTTACTGAATGAACAAATCTATCGCCTAAGAGAAAGATTCCTTCTATAAAGCCTTATAAGACAGAATTTTTATCCTGGAAACCAGAAACTTAGATTTTTGTTGGGCTATGCTTTTTGTATTTTGACAAATGTATTTCAATATATAGTTTCCTTTGTCATTCCATGTATTTTACTTTGTGCACTTAAAAACATTATTCCGAGGAATCTACAGATTTCAACAGACTGCCATGAAACCTATGGTTTAGAACACAACATCACAGTGAATTGACAGCTGGCCTTGTAGTCATCCTCCCTGAGACATACTAGCTTTGTAACCACAGGCGGGTCACTTAGACTCTCAAGACCCTAGCCAATTCTCTCACACAAAGCTATGAACTTGCCAGTATGCACTAAAGAAGGAGGTTTCCATACTGGAAGTTCCCTATACTGAAGAAATCACAGGTCAGGATCATAAAAAAAAAATTATTTTCTGATTATTATGATCATCATTATGATCAGAGTCTGTTTCTGACAGACTTAAATATACTAGCAAGAAAGTAGACTGCATATGCACTTTATTCTATGAAAGCTACTACTCCAAATAATTTTCCTAAGGTTCCCTGCTCTCTTTTACCTCTTAGAAAAGCATCCACAGCAACAGGGGTGAGGGAAATAACATATACACCACCTGGGCTGCCTTTTACGAGATTCCCAGAAGCAATATGACACATCTAACTTAAATAAAATGAGAGTCTGCCAGATTTGGGGACAATCTCACAATGAAAATCAGTAATTTTTTAATATCACAATGACTTTTGTGAATTTGTTGAATTAAATGTTTGCAAGTTTTGCTTCTGGGATGAATACTTACAATGAAGTTGACAAGCCCATTTTGAAAATAATAATGGACCTTGGTAGCAAGGAAAACTGACCTTATAGCTAAATGTTTCTACATTTCCATAGCTAGCTTACCTCAGACAAGTATATAGATTAATATTTGTACTGGACAGTGCTAATAAAAACAACAAGCATACATTCAAAGGAAAGGATATAATTCCAACTTACTTTGTCAACACCCATTCTCTTAAAACCTGCTTGTAGGATCTTGAAGTTCTGAATGTATTCATGTTCCAGTTTTGCTTGAAATTTCACTTTCTTTAGAGCAATGGAACCAGGGAAAAGCATATCCATAAACTGACAATAGGCAGCACCTGTCCCAAAACAAAAATACTTTCACTCAGTCATGTCAATCACTTGACAAAGCTTATAAAATCTTAAAAGTTCAAATGAATCTTAGCGGTTTCTAAATATAGTACTTTCTCTTCAATGCATTCACCTCAATGAACAATAGTTTCAACCACTGATCTCTCAGCTTCTTTTTGAGCCCTTTCAGTGATGTGGAACTCATTACCTGATAACATACACCATTTCAGTACTCCTAGATGGAAAGTTCTTTCTTATATTCAGCTAAAATTTGCCTCTGTGAAGATTTTACAGATGAACTTTAATTTTTCCACTGAAGGTACACAACAAAAGAAAGCCCCCAGAAAGTTTCCCTCACAGTATAAGGAAAACTAAGTTTTTTTCATAATAAGAAGAGTTAACTTATTAACAACACTCAATTTATTTTGCAAGGCTCACACCAAGCAGAACATGAAAATAAAATCCAAAGCAAAAATAAAAAGCAGTTTGGCAAAGGAAATAAGTACCAAGTAGAGGTTTATTAATTAAAGGTTTATTAAAAAGAACATTCCTAAGAGAAGGCTGAAAGAAAAACAAAATATCAGAAATCATGAAGCAACTATCTCACTGCTTTTATTTTGAAAGGACAATGACACAAGACAAAAGGATTTCAGTGAGAATGGTAGCCTCTTGAAATGAGGCAGAGATCAAGAAATAAAAAGTAAAGAAATGTCATAAGAAGAGAAAAGTCACCGAAAACAACAGTCCAATTCTGTCTAAAGTTTTCACTATATAATAAGGAACACAGTAAAAGCTATCTTCATTCTCCTTTTCAGAAATAACGTTGTTGTTCAGTCATTTCAGTTGTATCTGACTCTTTGTGACCCCTTATGGGATTTTCTTGACAAAGATACTGGAGTGATATGCCATTTCTTTCTCCAGCTCATTTTACAGATGAGAAAACTGAGACAAACAAGACTGCTCAAGATCACATAGCTAGTAAAGTGCTGACGTCAGATTTGAACTTAGGAAAAGAAGTCGTTCTAACTCTAGGCCAGGTACTCTATCCACTGCACCACCTAGATGCCCTTTGAAAATAATAATAAAAAAATAGTAGCAGCTAGCATTTAGATAGTGCATACTTTGTTCCAGGTACTGTACTTTACCAATACTATGCAATTATGAAGCAAGTATTATGGTGCAGTGAATAGAGTGCAGAGGACAGAGATCTGAGTTCAAATCAGCCCTCAGACACTTATTAGTTGCATGATCCTGGGAAAGTCACTTAAGCTCTGTTTGTCTCAGTTTCCTCAACTGTAAAATGAGGATAATAATAGCAACCCTCCCAGGGTTGTTGTGAGGCTCAAATAATTGTAAATCACTGAGCACTGCACTTGGCATATAATAAACACTGTATAAATGCTAGCTATTATCATTTTCACCTCATTTGATTCTTTCAACAATCCTGGGAAGTGGGTGCCATTATTACCCCCATTTTACAGTTAAGGAAATTGAGGTGAAGTTACTTGCCCAGGGTCATACAACTAGTTCAGTGTCTGAGGTCGAATATGAATACGGTCTTCCTGACTCCAGGCCCAGAGCTCTATGTACTTTTCCACCTAGCTTCCCTTCTAAATGAACATGTCACAATCTAAATCAGAAATTGTAAATCTACTGTCTAAACACCAAGGTCAGTGACTTTCCTTCTGTACAAAAATATTGAGAACCACTGAAACAAACCAGCAGGGAAGGTAAGGAAGAGAATAAGCATTTATATCTTGTCTACTATGTACTAGGCATTGTGCTAAAGCACTTTATAAATATTAACCTCATTTGATCCTCACAACAATCCCTGAGAGGTAGGTACTATTATTATTGCCATATTACAGCTGAGGAAACTAAAGCAAAAAAAAAATTAAGTGACTTGCCCAGGACAACATAGCCAATAAGTGTCTAAAGACAAATTTGAACCAGGTATTCCTGACTCCAGGCCCAATGCTCTATCCAGTGTTCCACCTAGCTGCCTCCAAAA
Organism: Notamacropus eugenii; assembly: GCF_028372415.1. Lineage (NCBI taxonomy): Eukaryota > Metazoa > Chordata > Mammalia > Diprotodontia > Macropodidae > Notamacropus > Notamacropus eugenii. The sequence goes on from NC_092872.1 coordinate 430,374,551, forward strand.
AAACTTACTGGGAAAGCATATGCAAAATACTTGAGAACACAACAGGAGAGATCAAAAGACAGACAAACCACATTTTTGAACTATCAAAATTATAGTGTATCAGTACAAATGCACAAAGAGAACATAAACTGAAATAAAATTAGAAAGCACTTATAAATGAGAGCTTAATATTCTCAAGTCTGTTATTCCATTAGTTTTTTATAAATATATGAATATATATATATGTATGTATGTATAAATTAATTCATGGTCCAAGTATAGTCTACAAAACTACAAAACATACAAAACCAAAATAACCAATAAAACATATTGTAAGCTATCAGAAAACAACTGCTTAAAGGTACAAGGGGTAAAATGCTAGTCTTAAAAGTCATCTAGTCCAGTACTCATTGTAATGAAGAAACTCAGGCCCTGAAATGTTATGAAATCTTCCTTGGCTCAAATTCTCAAATTACATAGTATCTAAGTGGAACAGCCAGAACTACAAAACTCAGGTCTCCAGACTACCAGTACAACATGCTTTCCGATACCAGTGGTTCCCAAGCTGCTCAAATATGAGAATAACTTTATAAGAATTTCTCAACCATTTAGCCCAATGATAGTAGCTGTAATTATATTAATTATTTCTGTTGGTTGAGAAAATACATGACAAAAAAATTAATGATCGGTAACACTTTTAAACATATGTGGAGTTTATTGTAATAGTATTCATGCGAATCAAAAATATTAATACTACAAATGCATGACATTTATTCAGTCTACAAAGTTGCACCATTATACAAATAAATGTACAATTCTTTTGAGATAACTCCACAGTCAACACATTGGAAACCATGGAGATGGTTAACTAGTTCCATGGAAGAACTGAAACTTGAGCTGGTCCTGAAAGGAGGAACAGAATTTAAAGAGGTTATTCCACTAAGAAATAAAAATGTGAACAAAAGCATCAAGATAACAATAAGTACTATCTCCAGAAAGATCTGCCTACATGAAGTTTGACTTCCCAATGTTGTTAGCAAAGTAGGGTGAAGCCAAGTTGCAGAGAGCCTTGAAAGTTAAACAAAGGAATTTGACCTTGATGAAACTGGTTCAAGTCACTACGGATTCTTCAAAAGGGAGTCACATGATGAGAGCAGTATTTTATGAAAACTTTTAATACCACTATCAAATGAGAATATAAAGAGGAAAAGACTCAAAAGATAGAGACTACTTAAGAGGGTTTTTTAGTAATCCAGACAAGGAAAATGAATAACTGAATTAAGGTACCACCAGTGAAAATGAAAACAAAACAAGAGGAGGAACTTCAAAAGAATTATTGACAAGATTAAATATGTGAAATAAAAGAGAAGGAAGAAAAAATAACTAAGATCTCAAGCCCAGAAAACAGAAAAGGGGAACGGAAGGAAGAACAAGTTAGGGGAGAAGATGATGTTGGGATTTTGATATATTTAATTTACGATGACTGAATAAGAGAGGGGCAGTCACAAAGAGTTGGAATTACAAGGCAAGGGACCAGATTAAAGGATGGAAATACTCCTGGTACTCACCCCTCAAAAAAAATAAAAAATAAAAAAGATCCAGATCTATGATTTCATTAGTTTGTATGGGGACTTGCTGTATGAGAGTTCTTTCCATCAAGAAACTTACGGTTTAGTGAGTTACACTGAGAGGTTAAATGACCTGCCCTTGATCACACAGCTAGAAGAAGCAGTACTTGAACTATGACTATGAGATCAGCACTCTATGCATAAAGTCATTCAGTCTTTGAAATAACAACAATGCAATTCTAACATAAAGGAAATTAATACAGGAACAAAAATAGAATTGACTCCCTAAGGCTTGATATAACAAAGTCGAGTCTTCTGAAATTAGCAGGTGAGATCAGAGACCCCAGTTATGACTAGAGATAACAAACACTTTCCTCCATGATACATTGTCATGAAGTAAACCAGATCTTGTCACTTATTTGAGAAAGAGCTAGAAATTTTCCAGAATCATCAAAATAAAGAAGAGTTAGTGGAGGTGGAACACCAAGATCTACAAAAAGCAAGGAGAACCCAACATCTAAAACTTGGTGCCAGGTGAATATTTATGATTTGTACAAAAATCATTTTTCATCCTTGCTTTTGTATATACATACAAATATAAATACATATATAAACATACACATACACATATACATGTGTATATAGACACATACAGATATAACACATATATATAAAAAACATTTACATTTTTGTTTATGGTTAACTAGGTTTAGAATAAAGCAAGTAAGTAAAACTTGGTGTCAGAAATCAATTTTCCAGTACGTACCCTTTGTCCTTGAAATTCCTCACAAAAATCCCTTTCATTAACAGGATCTTCCGATGACACTATCTAAAATAGCACAACTGGGAAATCGTGGAATGTAATAACGAATACTAAACCTACCAGCTATGTTAATGCAACTTATCCTCTCCTCCCTTCCCTCTTCATATCTTACCTGGTTAGAAGAAATGAGTAGAAGCTATCTATGTTCGGTGGTGTTTTCAGAGGCCTCCCTCTGAACCAACCAGAGCTGGGTTTAGGTTTGAGTGCTATCAACACTCAAATGCTTAACTCACCAACAAAAACCACAAAAGGTCACCTGTCATTCATACATTTTTCTTTTCAACAGAGGAGTCTATACCTAGTACTGATAGCTTTTATTTGGGGTAAGAATCAAGTTTCCTTAAATTTATACTGATCTTTGAAATGTTAAAGATAAAGGCTGGGATTCAATAATGATATCACTGAGGCACTAGAAAGCATTCAAGTCACTAGTTTTCCCTATTATTTCACTTATGCCTATTTATAGGCAACTTTCTAGTCTTACCACTCCTTTAGCAGAATGCTTCTTTTGGGGAAACACTGTGTCTCATCATTGTATAGTACCATACTGGTAGCAGGAATCTAAATTTCTAAAAATTACCACAAAACACTGCAAAACTTTCTAAGCATTCCAAAATGGAGAACACACCTCAGCCTTCATAAAGTGAAATGACTATTTATAAATGAATTTAAGCCTGTTTAGAAACTCTGAAGGCATAAATATTAACACTGCATTTAGACAAAATTTCTATTATAAATATAGTTTTAAAAAATGTTAGAATGATTACCAATTTTTATATACTTCACAAATCTAAAATGCACTCCCACCCAGGATAAGATAGGCAGACCTAGTCTTCAAATTAAAAAAAAAAAATAAAATCCTATTTGAAACTCAATTATCATGAGAATTATGTAGGTCAGGTATTAGTATCTTCATTTTACAGAGAAGGGAGATGAAGTGCAGAGCAACTAAGTGAGTAGCCCACAGCCACACATCTAGTCATATCTAGCCAGGAACAGAAACTAAACTTGAACCTAGGATTCTAAAATTCCTGGGGTACAGTATTCTACCTACCATACTACTGCTATATGCTACAAATTCCACTACCCAAAAATCAGCTCACAACCAAGTTGTTTTATATTTTATTTTCAACTTGAAAACCTTTTTTTTTTAACAAAGTTAAAGTTATATCACAGTATATCTCAGCTCTATGCTTCAATATATATTTGAGCCCTTTAAAAGGGTGTTATAGGAATATTAAGTTCCTACATGTAAAGACATATGGTATAATATGGTATATATATAATATAATTACATACAATCTTAGATTTGGAGTCAGGAAAACCTGGGTTCAAATTCCACCTGAAACACTTACTAGGTTTGCTGTCTAACCCTGGGGAAGTCACTCAACCTCTCTAGGCTTCAGGTTTTCTCATCTATAAAGTGAAAAGATTATACTTGATGGCCTTTAAAGACTTCTCTGGCTCTGAATCTATGATTCTGTGGTAACAGGGCTAATTTTATTCATTTTAAGTAGCCTTAGTTTCAAAAAAAAAAACCTATGATCCTAAAAGGCCTATACTCTAGCCATTTAATTGTTTCTTGGGAATGGAGAGGTGTAGAATTGAAGGGGTGACAGTGGATAGAGCAGCTGATTTCAAATTCAGATTCAGACACTTACTAGATGTGGATCCTGGGCAAGTCATTTAATCCTGTTTGCCTCAGTTTCCTCATCTGTAAAATGAGCTGGAGAAGAAAATGGCAAACCACTCCAGTATCTCTGCCAAGAAAATCCCAAATAGGACCACAAAGTATCAGATACAACCGAAATGACTGACCAACCACTGGGATTGAAGATCCACCCTTCAAAGGATTCCTACCTGGAATAGGAGAGCTAATGATCTCCAAGATCCTTTCTAATACTAAGTCTATGAATGGAAAGAATTACTTTAGTTCTTCACCTGTAAAACTTGAGATTAAACCTTTTAAGTATAGCAACAGGATCAACTAATGAAAATGAAACACAAGTGTTACAGACAATAAGGAGTTACAAATTTATTGCCCTCAGAAAATCAACTATCACTACAAAGATATTTTCAAAATAGTTAAGAAGTGTCTTATAGATAAGCAGTTCAAGATTATCATATTATTATTATGTTATACTGAAAACTGAAAATCACTAATAAGAGAAATACAAATCAAAAAACAACTCTTGAGGTTTCATTGTACAACTAGCAAACTGGCAAAAATGACAAAATACGGAAATAGTCAATACTGGAGGGGCTTTAGAAAGACAGGAAGAGCTATGAATTGGTTCAGCCATTCTTGAAGACAATTTGGAAATATGTTTTTAAAAGTGACTAAACCATACATACCCTTTGACCCAAAGTTTCCACTGGTAGGCAAATAAATAGCCTAATTATAAAAAAGTCCTATAGATACCAAAAAAACTCAAGCAGTCCATTTTCTTGGAAGTAAAGAATTAGAAAACAAGCAGATTCTCATCTAATGGGAAATGAGTAAACAAACTTGTGATACATGAATGTAAGGGCACTTTGGTGGCATAGTAAATATAGAGTGGTGGAATCAGGAAGTGGCCTCAGATGCTTGCTAGTTCTATAATCCTAGGCAAATCATTTACTTCCTGTCTGCCTCAGTTTCCTGATGTGCAACATGTGGACAATAATAGCATCTACCGTGCAGTGTTATTGTAAGAATCAAATTAGATAACATAAAGAGCTTTGTAAATGTTAAATCTTTATTATATAAATACTAGTGATAATAATGAAGAAGAAGAATGAAATATTACTACTTCATAAGAAACACTGACTATGAAGAAAACAAGGTAGCACAGGAAGACTTATATGAACTAAAGCTAAACAGAGTAAGTACAACCAGGAAAACAGTATCAAAAATGATCAAAACAATGTAAACAAATAGAACAAAAAAATTAACTGTATGCTACAAGCTTCGCCCTGAAAAAGAGCTAAGAAAATCTACCTCCTTCCCTTCATTATAAGGATAAGAAACTATAGCAATAAGATACTACATATATTATCAAACATAGTCAACATTTCCCCCTCCCTTTTTTTTTACAATCTTTGTTACAAGAAATAGAGTGCTGGGTAAGGGAAAAAGAAGAAACATGTTCTGAAATTAAATGACAGAAAAATAAAAGACATTAATTTTAAAAACAGAAATAAAGGAAGATACATATTTGAAAAGATACTCCCTACTCATGACTTGGCTCTAACAATGTAACAGAAATGGATAAATATTAAATAACTATGGTATAATGAGAAGGATAAAGCTAGCTAACTCTTCTCAGAGGTTCATAGTGGAAGAAACTTTGAAGAAATGCAAAGTTTAAATATGAAATTGCTGATGCCTCTCTGAATGGCAACAAAAGGAATTGTTTGGCTATAGAGTACCTAAGTTACATATCTGGAAGATATTTGTAATGAACTTAAGAAACAGGAACTAATGTTTTCAACGGAACATTAACTAGGTGTATAGGTGTACAGGCTAATAATAAGCAAGATAAGTTGTGTCAGAGTTTGTAACATACTAGGCAATTCATTTCACAGCACTAACAAAATGAAGCATATGACAGATCAAATTTTATTCAATATTTTGTATACCCTTGACTAAAAACAACCTATGGTTCTGGAAGGCACGTAATCTAGATATCTCTCTAGGCTTAAAGATCTATCAAGGATTTCCTATATAAGATAGGAAAGTGAAGATCTTCAAACTTAAGGACATTAGCCTATTTAAACCAAACTGAGAGGTTTGGTAAAGGGATTAAAGAGAGACTGAGGAGTTTTGATCTCCTACTCCATAGCATGAAGGTAATATAATGGGGGAAAAAAGACTCCTACAACTTATTTTGTAGATCTCATATCACTAGATCCTTGAATATGACGACACTGATAATTTCTATACCACGGACAGGCCAAAACTCAAACTTCTAAAAAAGATGATTATTAAACCCAATCGTAAGCTTAAATGGGATTCTGATATTGTCCTTGCGCTTCTTTAACCAAAAAAGAGGAAAATCTAAACTTCAGTGTTTGAATTAATGTAAAATTACAACAATAGCATAGTCAACTTTAAATAAAATAAATAGAAAAAATTTTAAAAGATTTATTTTATTTGGTAAGTCAAATAGCATAGTCTTGGAATGTCACTGCTATAATCTTTGGGGCAATGTACAGTCACCACCAAGACTAATTAACAGTCTACATAGGAAAACAAATTTCAGAGCTTATGTCTGAAGAGAAACTCATTACAGGATGTTAACACTTGATTGAGCTACTATAACAAAAAGCATCTTTATTGTGCGTTGAATTTTGGAGACAAATACCAAACTAAGGTACCTCCTCCATACTAGTCAATTTAAGATTTGTTCATGATCTACAAGATTGTGCTGTTAATGTTTTTCTTACCTGAACATAAGTGTTCAATCTTTGTCAAGGTCAACTGCAGAGATTCATTGATCCAGGCCAGCATATCATGTCGACTCAAATTATCACTAGTTACTGAAGTTGAATACACGTTAACTGCCATCTTCTATAATATGGGGAGAAAAAAAGAAAGTTTCATAATATGGTAAACATATTTGTCAGAAAACTTGCTGGCAATGTGGCTTGCACACGATCTGAAAGGACTAAATGGGGGGGGGGGGGGAACCTGCCACCCCAAGGCCACATGTGACCCTCTGGGTCCTAAAGTGCTGCCCTTTCACTGACTCCAAACTTCACAGAACAAATCCCCTTAATAAAGGGATTTACTCTATAAAACGGACTTGGTCAAAAGGCTGCACTCAAGGACCTAAAAGGCTATTCAACTGAAACCTCTATAATTGGGTCCTAATTAACAACCGGCTTCACACTACTTCTGAAGAGTCCAACCAGAAAGTCTAGATTCCTACTTCCCATGTATAGTTAATATCCAGCACGACAATCAGACTCACAAATTTAAAGCTGTTACGTAGTGCAAATTCCTTATTTTACAAATAAAGAAAATGAGACCCAGAAAGGTAAAGTAATTTGCTCAAGCTCACACAAGTAATGGGTAGCAAAGCTGGAATTTGAAATCAGGTGTTTCAACATCAAAAACAGCAGTATTTCCACTCAACCGTTATGCCTCAAACTGCTTTTTATAACCTGAAATGAATCACACAGGGCCAATCAATTTGAGGGAGATACATTTTTGATGTGGTCAATTTAAAACTCCAAACTTCCAAGAGACAATGAAGAAAAGGGTGATTAAAGGTTTCATGAATTGAAACTGGCTAACACACAAAAATATCTAACGTTTTCTACTAAAATAGTAAAAATCTAAAGAAAATGTCATCCAAAAAAACGAGAAAAGGACCTATTTGTACAAAAACATTTATAGCATCTTTTTCTGTAGTAGCTTAGAATTGGAAATCAAAGGAATGTCCATCAAATGGGAATGGCTAAACAAGCTGCAGTATATAATTGTAAAAGAATATTATTGTGCTATAAGAAATGACAAGCAGGATGATTTCAGAAAAACCTGGAAAGACTTTACATGAACTGATGCATAGTGAACAGAAACCAGAACACTGCACATAGTAACAGCAATACTGTTCAATGTATTAGTGTGAATGTCTTAGCTATTCTCAGCAATACAGTGACCCAAGACAAACTCAAAGAACTGATGAAACATAGTTATCAGCCTTAAGAGAAAGAACTGATATTGACTGAATACAGATTGAAGAATGCTGTCTTCACTTTCATCTTTTTTCTTTTATTCAGTCTTCTTGTACAAAACAACTAATATGGAAATGTTTTACATAATTGTACATGTATAACCTACATGTGATTGCTTACCATCCCAGGGAGTGGGGGAAGGGAAAGAAGAAGGGAGGGATAGAATATAGAACTCAAAACTTTAAATAAAAATGCTTAAAAATTGGGGAAAAAAAAAGAAAAGTATCAATTCAGACTTCATATGAAAGCTCTATTGGCATCTATTCAAATTAAAGACCTAGAACAATACTATGACCATATCGACATTATCTAAACAGAGTATCACCAACATGAGCATTTACTAAGCACTCAATCAAAAGTGCTATTTATTATGGCAAGGAAGTAACCTTGGGTTTCTGTAGGTTATATCACTGCAGCCTAAGTTATCAGGTTGAGCCATCCTGAGAAAAGCCTTGTGCACAGTTTTTGGAACAGACTGCATGTGCTTTCTGAATACAGACCTAAAGCCAAAGCAACCCATAGTAAGTAAGTTTAATTTAGAATATTCAAACTATCATGGTGACTATTCTCTAAGTATCAGCTACATGTAAATAATATGATGTGTTGGCAGGTTAATTAGGGGCTAGTCACTCAACAGTCACCATAGGGCAATTATAAACTGGAACAGAATCTGAAACGTCAATTTCTGAAAATAAATTATTTAAGAAGCAATTGGGCATAGTATAAATATTGAATTTGGAGTCAAAATGCATGGATTTAATCGTGCCTTAGATACTTAATAGCTGTGTGATCACAAACAACTTAACCTCTCCAGAGCCTCAATTTCCTTATCTATAAAATAGACGTGATTATATTTTATACTACCTACCCTCCTGGGTATCCTTGAGGGAAGGCTTTTCATACTTTCACCCACACTAGAAATGTTACTAACTTATTATTATGAATTTTTATTACTGTTATTATTATTGAAAAATAGTCATTTTCCTTCTCAATAATGCAGGTTGTCATTCCACAACAAAACTAATTAACAGAGAAACAATTCAGTTTTAAGGAATGGAAATGTGAAGAAAAACTTGTGAATACCTAAACATTTTTCTCATAGCACTTACTACTGCATTTTTACATTTACCATATGCCAATTCATGTTAGGCTTATCTCTGTCCACATCTGGTCACCCTTATTAGTCTGCAAGTCTCTTAAAAGCAAGAACTAGGTCTTATTTATCTCTTTCTCATTCAAGGTCTAGCATGCAGTGCAAAGCTCATAAATGGCACTTTGCAAGTGTCTATCTATTTAATGCTGGACTCAGAAAAGAAAATCCCATGTTATTGGCTTACAAAGCCAACCCTGAAAATAACCCATACTACATCTCAGTGTATATTTGAACAAAAGTTAAAAATTGCCAGGTACATAAAAATATGTAGCACACTTAATAAGTTTATAAGCAGATATAAATGAAAGAGAAGACACAGTTTCTAGCCTGGAGAAGGATATACTCTTCTTTGCATAGCTCAAGTGGTACAACATGTGTGATTTATAATGTGTGTCACGAAAGCTTAAAATCTAAGCAGATGGAGTCCTTGTCACATGCATTCTAATATGCAACTGAATATATTTTAAATAGCCTTTCATCTTCTTATGATTTTAAATCCTTTCATAGGTAGTATAGTAATAATTAAGTCACCCAGAGTACAGAATAGACAACCACTAAATGTATATCTCCTATATATACAAATTCAATAAATAATTCAAGTATCCTATCAATATCCTAAATATGCTGGAGAGAAGGCTAAATGTGATAGATGACCTGGATTTCTGCCCTGCCTTTGCCAGCTACAGGACTTTGTCATTTCTATGAGATTCACTTTCTTTTAACTGTAAATTACAAAAGTCAGTTCCTCAAAAGAAACAGATAGTTTAAGTATTAATATCCTTAAAAGAAAAGTTTATAAAACAGCAGTATAGCAGAATGAGTGCTGTAGCTTAGTCAGAGAACCCAAGTTTAAAGTCCAGCTTTGTCACCTTTGAGACCATGATCAAGTCACTTCACTTTCCTGGGCCTAAGTTTATTAATCTGTAAAATGAAAGGGTTCAACATTAAATTACTTCTGAGGTTCATTCAGCTCAAAATCTATCATCCTATGAACAACCCTGCGAAGTAAGTAATACAAATATTATCTCTGCTTTATAAAGTGAGACAAAGTTTCAGAGATGTTAAGTGATTTGTCCAGGGTCACATAACAGTTAAAGGTTTTAAGAGTAAGCAAAATCTGAAACTAGCTCTTTTGACTCCAAGATCAGTAATCGTTGCCACTATATCATGCTTATTTATACTATCTACAGAAGATAATCACAAAGATCAAATGGTATGGCTATGAAAATGCTTCTTTACCTCTAAAGTGTAGCATAGCTATTAGGAGAGCTAGTCACTCAAATCCAGATACTCCCCCACAAGTAATTCCAATCATCTGTCCTCCCTGGGATAGTCCCTATTTGGCCACTACAGAGCACAAGTCCAACCTATTAAGTGACTTCCTCACCCACCCCCTGACCCTAATCCCAAGTCTCAAAGCTATCATGTGGCTGAAAAATAAAGAGTCAGGGCACCTGGAGAAAATAACATCTGATTCTCACCACCAGTGTCACCTTGGTCAAGTCCCTTATACTCCCTGGGTTCCACTTATCTCATCTGTAAAATGAGGTTAGTTTACCAGGAGTTAACTTTTTGTGTGTCATGTACACCTGCCTTTGGCAGTCTGATGAAGCCAGACTATGAACTCTGTCTCAGAATGTTTTCAAACATATAAAACAATTATCTTAATAATCCTTTACTAAAGAAACCAACTGTATTGAAACATTATCGACATCTAGTTATGTATCTATGTGTCTCTCCATACACATACATACACACACCTTAAAGTATCCCATGTTAAGAATCTGTAGACTAGATCATCTCATAATTTCCTTTCACTTTAAAATCATGTGTGCCCATCAACATAGCACCCCCCCCCCCCACAAGTAATTCCAACCATTCAGCCTCCAGGGACAGTCCCTACCCACCCAAGTCTAACACAGCAAAATAGGATCATGTCTCATGCTTCCTGTTCCTGTCTTAACCTCCAGTGGTGATTCTCCACATCCCAGCAGATAAACTCCCTTTCACCAGGACAACAGCTTACCATCTCTTCGATATGTTACTGGGACTGCAAACTCAATTAGGCAACAATATGAAGCTAGGCAAAAATGCTCATAAAGAGCTGTGTTCGGGACTGAGGTAGTGACAGTCCCCCAGTGAGAATGCATCTGAAGTTTTGTGTTCAGTTCCATGCACCACGTTTTAAGAGCACCGATAAGGTAGAGAATGCTGACAAAAGGTGGTGATGGACAGTGAGTTCATGCCAAAAGAGATTCAACTGCAGAAAATGTGAATGTGCCTTGAAGAAAAGAGCACTTGGGGAAGCCACAAAAACTGTGTTCCAACATCTGAAAGGCTGCAAGTTTGATCCCACTGGGCAGAATTAGGTACAATCGTTGGTCAAAGTTGCTGGGGCTGATTCAGGATTCATTTAAGAAAAAACTTTCCCAACAATTGAAACAATCTAAATACGGAATGAGCTGCCTTCCCAGGTAGTGGCTTCTCAGGACCTCACCAACCGGCTTCAAGGCAGCAGGCTGACCACCCGTCAGGTACGTGAGGGACGGCATGCTTGACCGGGTCATTCCAACGCAGATACATTCAGTGATGCTAGTCCCAATCATTTAACCTGCCAGGAGGGCTCCCTCCCATCCTACCGAGCACATGCTTCCCATGGTTATGCCACAGAGACTTCCTGCAGGGAAAATCCCTTCCTTGATCCCCCTCCCATTCTTCCCCCCACCCCTTCCCCGCCATTTCCCCCATCTCTCAAAGCCAGTCTGCTTCGGCTATTGTCACCCACCCCACTTCCACACAACCCATCCCAACCCTCTACCCCCGAATACATAGCTTCCTCCCAACTCTCCTTCCCTTCGAAAATGCCCCCTCCTTACACCCCTGGCACGCCGCAGGGCGACCCCAACTTCCGGCCAAGGGATCTTCCTCACCTTCATCCCCTCCCCATTCACGCTCCCCGCACAGACACCCCTGCGCACGCGCACTCGCAGGGTCACGGCCCGACCCCTCCCCCACTTCCCCCTTCACAGGCTCCTCCGGCGGAGCGGCCCGGAGCCCCCACAGGCCGCAGCTCCCGCCTTCTCCGGCTCCCGCTCCGCAACCCAGGCACCCGCCCTGCTGGGCTTCCGCCGCCCGGCCCAGGCCGAGCCCCCAATCCGCGACCCCGTCCTCACCGGCTTCTCGAGGCGCCGCGTCTCCTATCTCGCCGGCCCCCCAGTTCTGTCTAGGTCTTGTTCAAACCGCCCGACCCCGCCCGCGCGATGACCTTATACGCACCCCTCCTTTCCCCGACGCCACGACGTAACGATGCGTCACCCCGCCCGGCCGGCTTCTGGGAGGGGAAGAAAGAGGAGAGGGAGAAAAAGAGCCACTCAGGGGGGTGGAGCCTAAGGGCCCTCCGAGTCGAAGCAAAGGCGCAGGGGGCGGGAACGAGGCTGGGGAAGCGATGCAGGCGCGTGGCCCACGACAGCCAATGAGATCCCGACCTCGGTTGAGCCGGGGACCAGCCCAGAATTCTCACCCTGGAGCGCAAGGTGTGGCTCCGAGCGCTGAGTCAAGGCGGCTTAAAGGTTTATCTGCCTTAACAGTCCTAAATACCCCGAAGCTCAGGGCTAGAGGGGCGCCTGGGTAATATCAGATTAACCAAAGGTAATATATCAATACAATATAATATAATATAACATTGCGCTACAGTAGCGGGGCAGCTAGATGGGTGCCCTGGGTAGAGTGCAGGGCCCGAAGTCGGAAAGATCTGAGTTCACCTGTCACCTCCGACGCTGGCTGGAGGACCCTGGGCAAGTCACTCACCTGCTGGCCTCAGTCCCCTAATCTCAAAACCAGCGGTTTTAGCTCACCTACACACTTTAGCTAAACACCCAGCGCTTTAGTAAAACAAAGAAAGACAAGCGGTGAATCCTCAAATTCTATTACGCCCTAAGGAAGCCAAGCCACTTGATGGGGAATCAATGAATCAATAAAACCAAAAATAAACCAATCCCTGCCCTCGAGGAATTCACACTTTTTAGAACACCTCCGAATATACACAAAAGAGATACAAGCTAACTTTGGAAAGGGAAGAGAATGAAGAAAGGTCTCGAGTGGAGTGGAGCGTAAACTGGCCTTAAAGAAAACTAGAGATTCTAAGAGAAGGAGATGAGGAAAGCATGAGTTCTTGGCACAAAGCAGAGCCTACAAGGCAAGGAGGAGACAGGACATAGAGGGTCCTGTGTGAAGGACAGAAAGAAATCATCTAGTACAACTACATCTGTTTTATGATATGGGAAAGAGAGACCCAGTCAGGAGAAGTTACTTGCCTAAGGTCACAGTTAGGAATCAAAAAATCAGCATGAGGGCTCAGGGCAGCAATTGTATTAAATCCTACCACCTCCAAAACATCACCAAGGAGGAGGATGAGAACCTTTTCTTCTGGATGTTTGAGGTTGTGGCATCCATGGTGTATATCAAGAATATCTCACATATTGCTTACCAGTTCAAGGAAAGGAGAGTTGTGGGGGGGAGGGGGAGAATTTGGAATTCACAATTTTTAAAAATAAATATTAAAAAAAGTTTTACAGGTAATTGGGAAGTATTTTAACCTGAAATTAAGGGGAAATTTTCAGGGGGAGGGGGTAATATTTTATTTTTTCCAACTACATTAAAAAAATACTTAACATACTTTTTTTAAATTTTGATTTACAAATTCTCTCCCTTTCCTCCCTTCTCTCCACCCCCTCCCTGAAACAGCAGGTAATTTGATATAAGTTATACATGTGCAGTCATGGAAAACTAATCAAGAAATATTTAACAAAATAAATAAAAGTAGTTTAAAAAGAAGAAGGGTATCTGAAGGTAGGAGGGGCATAGAACTGGAAGTCAACTGAAAGAGATCCTTTCTTGATCAAAAGGTAAAGTGGCCTAAAAAGGCATGTGCATCTATGGTTTGGGATTAGAAACTGTTTGTGCGAACCATCTTTCAAAGAAAAGGAGGCAAAATGGGAAAAGCAGATTTTAATATTTATGACCACAGCATTATCACAGGTGTCAAAAGCAAATTGCTTCCACTAAAGAATGACAATTAAAGCTGGTTTACGGACTCTTTTAGGGAGATAGTTTTGATTCCTATTCCAAGATTGTACCTGGTTGCAGATTGCTTGCTCTCTGAAGTTAGAAATAGATATTTTCCTCTTAGAACAAACAAACAAAAAAGCACCTTTAAAAAGAGTTTCCTTTTCAACAAACTCTCATAGCATGACTTATGTATTCTTCCTCTTATATGGATGGTAGAATTACACCCAGATAAGGGTGAATTCTAACTCAGATCCTCGGATTTTCCAAGTATTTCATTTGAAGTCCCCACAGGGAATCTCCCTGGAAATAAAAGCCTATTTGATAATGCTGTTTTTCCTAGACCAGTCCTGAAGGTCCCATGGCAGAATCTTTATAATCTCGATATTAAAGGCACAATTAAAGGTAAAAGAACACTGCATTTGGAGTCATAGGACCTAGGTCCAAATCCCAGGTCTTCTGTATGACTGTAGACAGATCACTTAAACAGTATGGGCCTCAGTGTTCTCATCTGCAAAATGGGGAAGTAGAGGATGAGTTTTGAGCTAATTATTCTCCTAAGTTCCTTCCAGTTATGATTCTATGACTTTATATTTGTTTCCCTGATTTGCTTTTAAGAGAGTTTACTCATATCCTTTGTTATAGGAAAAAGATCTCCTCTGAGTTCATGTGGTAGGTAACCGCTGCCAGATTAGTGCAGAAAATATAGAGGCAAAAACCTAGCTTCTCTTAAAGCATAGGTTCAAGCCTCAGAGAAAATCTGAACAATCATTTGTATTCTGACAGAGCTTCTTATAGCCAAAATTATATCCAAATGAAAGAGAAATAATTCTTTTATGTATTGCAATCTTGTACATTTCTCTTCGGCCATGAAAGCTAAAGATAGAGCCATAATCCCAATACTTCCTTCAGTGTCATGAAAGTTGAACAAATTTAGTTAAAGAGTTATGATCTCATAGATAAACATATCTGGTCAAATAGACTCAATAGGTAAACTAAGTCAGGTTACAAATTAAACTACATTTAGCGGTTCACAGGTTGATTGAGGGAGATTTATATGCCACCAAGGAGTCAGGGACAATTGAGAGTCTTCCTCTGGCTTCTTATCTAAGGAATGTTTAAGGCTTTAATTAAATTTTCACATTGCATGGGACAGGTTTTGATCAAGTGAAGTTAATATTAACCAAAAGGAAAGGAATAAAAGGAAATAAAAAAAATTTAAAACTCCTATTATACCTTAAAGTTCAGTATAAACCCAAGGCAGGTCAATAAATGCTGGGATCAACAAGTATATGTTTTATTGCTTAGTTCATCTTTCCTTCATTTAACATGAAGTACCCAGACCTAGTCACTGAATGTAAAGAAAACCAAGAAATAGATCTTTTCTATTTGGTGAATGTGACACAGTGGAAAAGTGTTAGACTTGAACTCAGTGGACTTCAGTTCAAGCCTTGATGGTGACACAAACTAGTTAAGTAACAAAGGGCAAATTACAAGATTGAAAGCTGGAAAGGTAATGTAGAGATCATCCAGTCTAACCCCCTTCATTTTACTGATGAATAAACTGAGTGAGGCCCGGATCCAGGGGAAGTGCCTTGAGCTTAATATCACCCACAGAGTAAAGCAACCAAGATTCTAAGCAAACTCTCTCCCTGTTTCTGAGCCATGCTGTGGAGCTCCTTCACACTGAGAAGCTTTTAAACAGAAATAATAACAATATAATAAAACAAATAATAAGAATCATACCTGTACTACCTAAACCACAGGGTTGTTATAAATTTTAATACCTTAAAAACACTTGTATAAATGGAAATAGACTATCATACTGAACATTGCCTCAAAAACCTGAACAGAATCATCTGAAAACTAGAACCTTCCTTATTATGAAGTCATTGTGGAAATATGCAGCGCATGCAAACAGTACTGGGCATACTACCTCTACCCAAATGCCTCAGTCCTTTGCTTCTCAGGACAGCAACTCTACTCTACCAAGATTGTGGGATGACTGACCTCAAAGCCCTTTCTCCTTAGGAGAAAAAATGGTGATTGAGACAGAAGAGAGGTTTCCTGAAAAGGAAATCCTTCTTCCATGGGCTCATAATTCATCGAATTCTACAGTGAAAAGAACATTAGATTTGGAATCAGATGATCTACTTATAAAATTGAAAAATGATTGAACAAGTTGTCACATATTAACATAAGTCACTGGGCTATAAAAACAATGATTAGAAGGAATTCACAGAAATATATGAGGATTAAAATGACCTGAAGCTGAATGATATATACAGAAACAGGAGAACAATGATTATAATGAAAATAAAAAGGACATTAAAACAGAAGCTAAGCAATTGTAGTAACTGATCTTGGGCCCAGGAAAAGAGAGAAAGAGATCTATCACACACCTTTTGTTGGAGGCTTTGAGCATGAAATGTTGTACATGATTTTAGCTGTGGTCACTGTGTCAGTTGGTTTTTATTGAACCATTTTTCTCTCTAACAAGAGAAGGCTTACTGAAGAGGGAGATGGTGAGAGTGTAATGGAGGGGAAATAAAACAGGGGGGAGGGGAAGTCCAAAAATGATTGTAACATAAAAACAAAAAGCATTAATAAAAACTTTTAAACACAAATAAATGAATGAACTAATGAATGAATGACTAAAACTTTAAAACATTAACAAAACTTGGATACAGTTACAGCTCTGCATCTTGATACATGTGCCACCAGGGATGAGTCATTTGAATTTTTTAACACTTTCTAACACTCATCTGGCAAATGAAACTTCTTTTCACCAGAGACAAAGGGGAGAAAGAGCATTAGACTGGATTATAGAAACCTGGCTTTCAGTTCATTTCTGTAATTTACTAAATGTGTAAGTTAGTAAGTCACTTGCCCTCTGGACATCCATTTTCACATTTATAAAATGCCCCTCTTCTCACTAGGTCACATATTATGAGTACTTATCTTCTACCAGTTTTCCACTTCCCAAAACAATACAAAATCAGTACTGTCAGTTACTAGAAAGGGGATGGAAATCTTCTCCCCTGTGGCTGCACTCAGAATACCTGTGACTTTCAAAATGTGTCTCACTGGCCCATCACTCTGCTCTAAGGGTTATCTCCCCCACTGGAATAATGATCATTTAGAGATTGTTTTTGCTTTTATATGTGTATCCTTAGCACTTATTATACTAGTTTGCTCGCAGAAAGCACTCAGTAAATGTTTTTCATTCATCCAAATGGTCAGAATGAAATTATCCTTAAGTCCCTTTCATCAGCAAAATTATGTGATCCCAGAATTTTTTATAAATGCTCTAAATCCAGTCCTTCCTTTTTCATTCTCATGAACTTGACAAGTTATTTTTGGGTTTTCTTTCTTCTCCAACTTCCCTCTCTTTGTGAGCTAAAAAAATTACCTGAGTCATGAGTGGGGGAAAAAAGGGGGTGGGGATGGGCAAGGGGCTTAATCCTCAAATAATTTATCAAAGGATGAATCAATCAGCAAACATTTTTCAAGCCTTGAACATCTACTACATACTCAGGCATTTTGTTGGAATGCTGCAGATAAGAAGATAAAAAATTAAACAAGTCCTACTCTCTAAGAACTTACATTCTATACATACATCTTAATATATACAGAATATAAAATATAATCAATACTTATGTTCTTGTGTTTATTGAACAGATGTTTAATATAAATGATTCTGAACCAATTTTTCTAATTTTTAACTAGTATACCAAATAGCCTTAGACATTCCAAAAATCTTTCCTCCAAAACCATCTCTCTTCCTTACTTCTCTCAAGGGTACCACCATTATTCCAAGTCAACAAACATCACCCTTAGCTCTACACTCTCCTTCATTGATTCTCCTCAGTTCTACCTGTCAGATATCTCTACCATTCATTCCCTTCTTTCCACTCACAGAATAACCACCCTACTAGCTTAGAGCCTCACCATATTTCATCAGAACAATTACAAAAGTCTAATTGTTATCCCTGGATCCAGGTTTTCCCCTCTACAATACAACCTCCACACAGCTGTCAAACCGATATTCCCAAAACATTTATCTGTTTCAGGAGTGGAAGTTGTTGTGTATTGTCTCTGGGATAAAATACAAGCCCCTTTGTGTAGTATTTAAAACTCAGCACAATCCAGCTTAAACCATCCTGCCAGGCTCACTGTATTTTACTCCCTTTCCCAAAGTATATAATCCAGCCAGTTGGCCTACTCTCTATTCCCAAAACATCTCATCTCTCAGCTCTGCGTTTTTGCTGATCTCCATGTTTGGAATGCATTCATCCATCCATTTGCATTTATAGCTTCCTTCTAAGCTCAAGTGCTACCTTTGCGTACTATTCCACTTGTTAATATTCTTCCCATTTCAAATGCTTTGCATTAACTCTACATATATTTCATTTCTGACTTATTTCTAATGTTGTTTTTTAATAAAATGCAAGTTCTTTGAGCATATTGATGTTTCATTTTCATTTATTTATTCACAGTGCCTAACATACAGTACCTATCACACGACACTTTTCATAAAGTACTGATGAATGATTGTTAGAGTAAAAATCATTGTCTAGGATTTAACAAGCAAACCATCATACCATCTGCAAAAAGCAATAATGTTTCTTCTCCCCCATACTTATTCGTTTTTTTTAGTCTTATTGCTACTGACAGCATTTCTGGCACTATAGCAAATGGTAGTGATGAAAATGAACATCCTTGCTTTGCCTCTGTTCTTATTGGAAAGGCCACCATTATATTCCCATTACAAATAATGCTGGTTCTTGGTTTTAGATAGAAAATACTTACCATATTAAGGAAAGTTCCATTTGTTCCTCTTTAGACAGTTGTAATTCGTCAAAAAGCTTTTTCGGAATCACATCATCATGATTTTTGTTCTTTTCTTATGACCTATTATGCTTATAGTTTTACTAATATTGAATAAACTCTGCATTCCAGTTAGAAATTCAACTTGTCATTTGTTTTTTGATTTTGTCATTATTGATATATTGCTGTAACCTCTTTGCTAATATTTTATTTGAAAATTCTATCAGTCTTTATTGATATTTGAATCTCTTGAGAATTTTTTTCTGTTTGGGCTCACCCTGGAATTATGACCCCAAAGAGAATAAAATTTGCCTAAAAATGATGTGGCATTACCACTACTAAGTCTATACTTCAAAGAAATTGAATAAAGGACACATATTTGATAACTATTTTGTGGTATTAAGAACTACAAATTAAGGGAGGTGATCCTCAGTTGAGGAATGGCTTAACAAATTGTGGCAAATGAATGTAAAGGAATGCTATGGTGCTACAATCAATGGCAAAGGGGATAAGTTCAGAGAAACCTGTGAAGACTTATATGAACTGATACAGAGTAAAATGAGTAGGATTAGAATGGTTTATATAATAATATAAGGACAAACAACATTAAAAATCTTGAATTCTGATCAATGCAAAGATCAACATGAATTCAAGAAAACTAAATATTACCCACCTTCTAGCATGGTGGGTAGACTCAAGATGCACAATGAATATACTTTTTTTGTCAATGTGGGAAATTGTTTTGGTTGACTATGCATATTTGTTATAAGGGTCTTTTCTTTCCTTTTAAATTGGGTTAAAGGAAGAAAAAAATACTTAATTGAAAAATAGAGTAAAATAGGTTTAAAAGACCCTCCTACTCCCTCTCCTCAAAGTATTTCCAATCCTTTAAGAACCAATTCACATTCCATAAAATCACAAGGGACCCTAGAGGATGTGTAGTCCTGTAGATGAAAAGGGATAGTGCCTACAATATCCAAGCTAGAGGGCATTAAATCTCTGCTAAAAAATCCCTTGCTATGAGAAACTCACTAGCTATTAAATAGCTCATTACTCTTAGGGGCACCAGACTTTTTTGTCTTACTATCTTGTCAAATTCTGCCCATGGCTATTAATTCTGTCTCCTGGGAACTAAACTGGTCAGAATACTTTGTTTTAGGACAGTCTTAACTCAATAATCATCTTCTCTTAACACCTCTTGCATTGTCCACACCACACATTAGGTAATTATTTTTGTATTATATGAATATTGCCTCTCTGTGAATGACAACTTGAGAACAAGGGCCTTATCATAGGAATCCACTTCTTCCTTCATTTAAAATCATATCCATCATACCATTCCAATGAGTCCATCATTTAAGGATAGAGCTATCCCTAATGGCAGGCATGTGTGCACTGTAATAGAAGGCAAGGGTGCTTTTTTCTTTATCTCTTAAGGGAACGGTTTTATTAGTAGTATTCAAGTGCCAAAGGATATGTAGTTTAGTAACCTTTGTGGCACAGTTCCAAATTGCTTTGTAGAATGGATGGACCAACTTACAAATTCATCAACAGTGTTAGTGTGCCTATTTGTCACACAGCACCCCTCCAACATTTGTCAATTTTGTCGACATGATGGGTGGGAGGTAGAACTCACAGCTGCTTTAACTTGAATCTCTATAAGTTACCTGGGACCCTTTTTTTCATATAAACGTTAGCTTGAATTTCTGCCTTTTGATTTTCAACTGCCTATTTACATCAACTGGGAGATGACTCTTGAGGGATTTGTAATCAATGCAGTGACAAACCAAGATTCCAGAGGACCAAAATATTGCATGCTACCATGTCCTGACAACAAGATTACTGAAATCAAAAAGCCAAATGAAGTATACCTATTAGCACTGATCAATTCAGGAATTTTCTATTCTTATTGGTTTGGTTTTCTCTTTGTTTCTGTTGTCCAATTGGAGGAATGGAGAGGATTAAATAAAAATTTTAAAACATTTCAAGAGAGAAACATGCCTCTGAAATTTTTCCCATTTAAATGGGAATGTTTTACTTCCTGTGATCCTCTTTATTCCTTTTTTGGTCATGAACTCTTCTCCTAACTATAGATGCAAAAGGTAATTTCTAATTTGCTCCTTTGTTTATGATATGATTATTGATATCTAAGTCATGTATCTATTTAGGGCTAACCATAGGATATAGAATGTGTTGTTGACCTAAATATAAGTTCTACTAAAATGCTTCCCCGTCTTGTCAAATTTTTGGTCAAATAGTGAATCCTTAATTTTCTGGCTTTATCACACTATAGGGTTAGGCTAGTTTGTTTACTCCTGTATATTGTAGCTAACTTGTTCCATTGATCAGGTTTTTTTTTTCCTTTGGAGGGAAAAGATGTAGAGGTAAAATCAATGACAACTTGGTAACAGAATATATACGGTGATCCAAGAAACCAAAGATAAATGACACGTACAAAAATACAGCAACTTTTCTTCAGTGACTTCAGTGACTAAGAACAAATGGGGAAAAGCTGTGTTGTGCCATATGAATATGAATAGAATACTACTGTGTTTTAAGGCATGATGTAATGGATGGTTTCAGAAAATCTTATATGAACTGATGCAGAATGTAGTGAGCAAAACCAAGAACAATTATATAATAATATATTTTAAAAATGAAAAATGAAAGATGTCTGATGAATGCAATAACCATGATTCCAGAGTTCTGATTATGAAATATGCTACCCAACTCTTGACTGAGGTTCTGGGCTCATCATAAAATTACATATCTTTGGATATGAACAATGTGTGAACTTGTATTGTTGACCACGCACAATTGCCTCATGGGTTTGAATTTTTGTTTTTGCTAAGTAGTGGGTGGAGAAGGTATATGAGAGGGAAAGAAGAAAAAAGTGCTATGTTTTTTTAAAGTGTAGCATAGATTTTTAATGCAACAACAGACTGGGACTCCCTTTCACAGAAGCTTCTAATAACACCTCCATCAAAACAACTGGCCTAACCTGGTAATGCCAGGAGGATCCAGAGGCTACCATATTCCTAAATTCAAAGGGAATTTGGGAAGCTCAGATATCCTTATTTACAAAGGAGAATGGTGGGAACAGGACCACAGACTAATTAAAGGTCACCTTGGCAGAACAGAGCAAGGTGGGTGGTTAAAAAAAGCCAGAAATAAATAGCATTGCAAATAGAATGGAGGTAGCAATATGTCAAGAGAATGCTGGACCAAAATGCTCAATCTGGATTCAATAATTATCTAAATGACATAAGTTGAGAGTCATTGGGTAATGCACTACACCTTTGAATGTCAATTTCCTACAAAAGGGGGGATAATGCTTGAACTTTACATAACAGGGGTATTACACAGTGCTATAAGACTCACACTACAAAAGTATAGATTGTTATAAATAGCATAAATACAACTTGACTACAAAATCTGTGATGGAAAAAGATAAGAGTGCCTCTATTAACCCTCTTGTTTTAAAGAAATTGAAACCAACAGAGCAAGCAAAGGCAGTATTCATGGGATTAGATTGAAGTTGATCTACATTTTACAGCTGAGGAAACTGAGAACCAAAGTCATATTATATGAAAAGAACTTCTGATTTCACTGGTGTAGAGAGCAACAGAGAAAATTCCTCTACCAAGTGATGAACTCAAGTGTGCAGATTAATGCATTATTTTAAACATGGTCAATGTAGAATTCCTTTGCTGAACTACACATGTTTGTAAGAGGCTTTGTTTCTTTCTTTGTAAATGGGAGTGAGGGGGTGAGAAGGGGAGAGGATGCAAACTTGAAAATTAAATTTTTTTGAAAATTGAAAAGAAAATTAAAAAAAAAAAAAGAATTTCTCTACCAGTGCAGGTCAACATCTTTTCTGAAACTGAATATCGAGTTTGCCTATAGCAGTGTGGATGCCTCACAGCCTAGAATTATACATGACTAGTCAAGGAGGTAGTAAAAAGACAGTGAATCCTGCATGCAGAGTTCTCATCATGGCATTAGCCCCTCTGGTAACACAGTCAATGATTACTAGGTATTAACAGAAAGGGGTTACAAGAGTCATTCAAAACCCAATGGGAAGCAAAATAAAACATTCCAAGAGGCACTGTGAAAACTATATCCAATATGTCCTTGGGGTAGATCACCAGATTTGTACCCTCTTCTACAAGGGATATGAATTCAAGCATGAAGAATTAGACTGGGAACGATTTAGGCCAGAAACAAGGATATTTCTGACAGAATTTTTTAAAGGATGAAAATCTTTCCCTCTAGGCAGAGTACATTATAATACTTTGATACATTGTCTTTTCCAATGACATTACAAAGAGAATGCTAACATTCTGAATCAATAATTAGATGCAATTTAGTTGCCAACCAATGATATTTTGTTCATCCCTGTGTCATTGTAGCATACCCACTGGACCCTAACCTCTCACCTCCAAAGTATGTCCATGTTCCTTCTTGGGTTTTCGAGAACGCACTTGTTTGGTCTGTTTCATTTTATCTTGGCCTTGAAAAGAGTACAGTCTGTTGCCTGAGCTTGGTGTCTAAGGGCAATAAACATTTCTGATGATCCAGGTTTGAGGCACAGAGGTGAAACCTCTTTAATTGAGCTAAAGAGCTCATTTAGCTCATTAGAAAGGAGGTACTCGCTCACTGTCTCTCTTAGCAACCTCGAGCTCTCAGTTTCTAACTCCTAAAGGAGTCCTGGCATCAGAAGGCATTTTTCCACAGGTACAATCAGACTCTGGAGGACTTAGCTTTACTAGCTACCCCCTTGAGCAATATCTTCTCCCTAGAGTACAAAATGAGAGGGTTAGACTGAGGGGATCAGCAGATGCCTATTAGTTCTCAAGGCTTTAACAGCATCCCTCAGCAGATAACCCCTACATAGCACCTAAAATATGGATGATAGTGGCAACTGCATCCTCTTGAAGACCTTCAGTGAGGCTATGACAGAGATCCCCCCACTCACCACTTCTTTTCATAAAAAGGGCAACATTGCATGTTTCTTTAATCACTCATCTGTGATAAATGTATATGCCTGTGGTTTTTAATTGTTTAGTTCTGAGGAGGGAAGATGAAAGACACAAAGAAACAGAAATCAGAAGCATTTCCCCATGAGAGAGAGAGACACCTCATTGAAATGTGTCTTGGCTTCCCAGCAGTTTAGTGCTATAACCCCTCTTTCCCTCTCGTCTTGTCTGAAGAGCAAGTCACCCTCAAGCATCTTCCCCTTATATGACATTTAATAAAAAGAACAAAAGGAGGCCATAGAGAAATACTGATTTTTAATTAAACCATTATAATAAGGTAAACTCTAGGCATTCATCAATTTCCATTCTAAAAACTGGAAAAACTTTAAACAAGGCAGTTTTTCATGTTATTTGGCTACTGTTACAAAAAAAATTATGAAACACAAACATAAAAAAGGATAGAAAAACTGTCAACAGTAATGTCCTTATTCTACAAAATAGCACCAGTAAGAGTAAAAGGCCTTAAAACCATTACAATAGCATTTCTGAAATGCTGCTTCCCCAATTGCTTCCTCCTCTTAAAATGGTTCCTACATAGAATTAAAAGACAGGTGTTATGGCAGATAAAAATTTTCTGGAGGAAGCCTCAGGGTTATTACAGACTTTCCATCTTTTAGATGAAAAACAAAAACAAAAAAAATGTGCATTTGAACCCTAAACATGACCACTGTCCAGGGGAAGGTGATGCAAATACAAGACTGTGGGGTCATCATGCAAACAACCTCTGAAGCCACAAACAATGCACCTAGCAGTTACTAAGCAAAGTGCCACCTGAGTAAGGAGAAGATAAGGACTTTTTCTTCCTCCACCACATTTTGGAGAGGGAGTAGTGAGAGCTGAAGTGAAAGGGAGGTGAACAGCCTAGAGAGCCATAACATACCCTTTAAGGCACATATTCACTTAGCTGCCTGTTCAGTCTTGGGCCTTTGACTGCAATATCACACAGGAGACAAGGTACCCAAAATCCTGACAAAGAATGAATGTGTCTGTTTACTATTCCAGCCCCTCTGTCTTCCCCATATCCACGCTTTTAGGCCTATCTTGCAGTAATAGCAGGACAATAGATAATTTGGGTCTAGTTTGTGTCAATGATTTTCTTTAAATGCATTAGAAAAGTTGAAACCAGCCCTGCTGGATTCATCACTTTCCAAAATGCCTGGAGGTATTACACGGGGATTGGACTTGCACCCGAGCTTTCCAAAATCATTAGTTCTTGATTTTTAGTTTTAGGGTGAGGGAGTTTTTATTCTTTTTCTTTTTTTATTTTAGTGAAGTAGAAAATATTGGGCTAAAGGGGAATATACAAAAATTATTGTTTCTCATGACTAGAAAAACCATCATATGCTGCTCAGTTTCTTGCAGTTACATCTGTGTATCAGTCTGTCAGTAGTTTCATTCAGCTACATTTGCATCTTTCCCACCAGGATTACATTTCACTGAACAAGGAGCAACAAACCAAAAAGAAAAAGATTCTTTATCACAATCTTGACACCTGTGTTATCTTATTGCTTCAGACTATGACCTAACAAGGCTTGATACCTTATTCCTACAACTTTAGCCATCATTTTGTGAGGAGAAAAAAAACACTAAAAATCTCTATTCAAGTGTAGTTTAAAAAAAAATGACAGAAGCACCAATCTTGCCCCTCCCAGTGGCCACAATCAAGTGGTAAGACTTGTCTGTAGGCTTCAGAGAAACAGTTTGCACAGGTCTTCTGAAGGAGTGTGCCTCAAAAACAAGCTTCCCACTGAGCAAATGGGCAAAAGTCTGAGGTACATATAATGACGATAGTTTAGGTCTTAGTCTGACCTTATTCATCACAGCAACAAAATTGAAGAATAGCAGAGACTAGAACTTGGGGAAGGGAAGCTGAGAGGGGAAGAAGACCCAGAAGTTCTGCCGTCCCTGGTCATGGTTCTTCCCCAATGTCACCCTCCTCCAATGGCCAAAATCCCCTTCCACCTGTCAGTTCCAGCCCATGTGTTATTCACAGGCAAAGTAGTCCTTCAGTGGGGCAAAAAGATGCCGGATAACAGGGACGCTCCAGGATCTGCCCAGCAACTTCTGGCGAGCACCTCGACCCATGTTTGACACGTCGGTGTAATGGACAGGAAAGCCAAAAATTCTGGGAGCAGGAATAAGGCAAAATATGGGGACATGAGAGGCAGCAAAATTTATTCCTCTAAGGTTGGAGCCAAATTTTCTTGGGGCAAGACCATAGTTAAAGGAAGGATAAGGGTCCTTTAATGTACATCTGTCTATACTAAACTTCCCAAAATTGACCTAGCCCAATCTGGACACATAAAACACAAGTTTAAAGTTGCAATTGGAAGCCAAGTCAATTTTAAGGACAATTCAATTTAGACCTGCAACTAACTCCTCAACATACCCCTAGCCATCATTATCCTATACCAATAATAGCTAATAACTAGCATTGGCCCTTTTAAGTTTTGCAAAACATTTTACAGATAATGGTAATAATAATGATGATAACTGACATCTAGGTAGCATTTACCATATGCCAGGGACTGTGCTGAGTGCTTTAGTTATTAATTCATTTGATCTTCATAACAACCCTGGGAGGGAGGTACTATCATTATCCCCATTTTACAGATGAGGAAGCTGAGACAAACAGAGATTAAGTGACTTACCCAGGGTCACACAACTAGTAATTATCTGTGACTGAATTTCAATTCAGGCCAGGGTTCTAGATAACTATGTCACCCCAGGCACCTCACCAGTAGCATAGCACAGCATCCATTAAGTCATATGGCTAGGAATACCATAATCAACTTGTGATTGTCTTTTTAACAACACTAAAGATAAGAGAGCAGCACATGGAGTCAGAGTATCTGGGCTCCAATTGTGAAATGTATACTGCATGACGAAACACATCACCCACCTGCAGACAGAGAAGCGGACTCAGTGCAGATGGAGGCAGTTTTTTTGGACATGGTTAATGCAGGAATGTTTTGCTTGATTTGTTTTGCTTGACTACACATATTTGTAGTACTTTTTGTTTTTCTAGCTTTCTCAGTGGGAGAATGAAGAAGGTGGGAAAGAATTTGGAGATGAAAAGAATTTTTTTTAACGCTATGACAGTAGGCAAGTCATTTACCCTCTGAGGACATAAGCCTCCTTATCTATGAAATAATGTGGTTGAAATAAACACTTGTATAAGATCACTACCACCAGACATGGGAAGAGATCACCTACTCTTCTGAGCCAGACACAAGACTGGCATTATATGATGTAAAAGCCTAGAGATCTGCCTAACTTTAATATAGTAATGAATAATGAAATTATGCACCTTTCCTTGTACCCAATCCCATCTTCCCTCCGAGAAACACACAGTGAACAGTTATCAAGACATCAGCAAAGACACAAAATTGCTGGTACTGTGGAAATCTGCATTTGGTCTCTTCCAAATAGGAAATTAGCAAACCATTTAACACGCTGATCACATCTTTCATGAGATCAATGGAGAACAGGACTAAACATTACTTGATATTCTCCCTTTATATACTTCAAGCAAAAATTAAACATTTCTATACCTTGATTATTACAACACTTCCACCTCTTCCTTTAAAGCAAGTCTACCTGCCTTACATGAGGCCCAGCTCCTAAGAAATGTCAATCCGATTATACATATATCCCAATATATATTGTAGTGATATGCACAGACGCCTTGTCTTCCTAGACAGGACAAGCTCTCCAAGATCAGAGATCCTATTATCTCCTAAGTCAAGCACGGTCACAGGAAAAATAAAAATATGTTGAATGAAATAGGGAGTGAGGAAATGAGAAAAGTGAAGGCCAGGAACAGACATACAAGAAATATGTCAAGTAGCTGAATTTTCTTACTTTTCTTAAAGCAAGCGTGTTAAGCAACACAGTTTGTCAGTCACAAATGAGTAGGTTAAGAAATCACCAATTCTATCATTCATCTGTACTTGACACCCCCCTCCAACCCACCTTCTCTGTTTCTCTCTGTACCTTCTACCCCAAATCTGCTCACCTTTCTAGCTCTGTGCACCATAATATATCTTCTTTGCCATTCATGATAACAGGGAATTGCTGATTTTTTCCCTGTTTGATCGAGTTCGACTTAGTTGTTATTGTCTGTACTTTCTTTAACTGGGAAACAAAAACATCAGGTAATGAATAAAGAAGGCTATAGGGTCAGTATGTGAGTGAAAGAAAGTCTGATCCAAGTGGAAGACAAAGCTTTGATTGGGATCATGGTGAGGAGAGGGCAGAAGCATTATCTGGGGAACTCAAGGGCAGGGAGAAAAGAGGATGGAAGTCAAGTCAGTCACAATCAATAGAACTCTAAACTGACCCAATTTACTGAAGCACCCAACCCTCTAGGCTATGTTAAGGCATTTCCTTTATCTTCTCAGATAGAAGAGAAAGAAAAAGCAGCTCAGAGTTTCTGGTCTTCAGGAAGGTTCCATGTGACAGTTCAAAAGCAGAAGTTGTTAGTCTCCAGAAATCATTTATCTGGAGGCCAAAAGAAAGGAAGTTCATGTGAAATATGCCTCATAAATCTGGCCAGACTTTTACAGGGCACAGAAAGGACAGGGAAGGCACTGAAAAAAGACAATGACCTCACAGTAAAGAGTCCGAAAGGATATCCCTTTCCTAAGGGAAAGGACCCTTAGACATGAAATCCTTAGACCCTTATACAAGGGCACACAGGTATTCAAAATGAAGAGTATATTGTTTCAGAACAAGCTTACCTTCGCTATCCTATTGTACTCCAGGCAGTCCTGAAGCTCGAGTTTATCGGTCTTTGATGCTATCACCGGCCTGGGAACAGCCAAAACTCATTATGTTCTACAATCCGCAAATGAAGCTACTCTGCTTCCAACTGCCTTCTAAGTCAGTGATCCCTTTGTAGACTCAAATAGTGTTAAGAGTAGCAAGCAATGAAACAATTTGATAAGGCAGCCCAAAGACTGCCTGAGTAGAAGCTAAGTTCTAAAAGAAGATGAGAACATACCACATAGACTGGCCTTAGTAGCAGTTTTTATGAGAGGCATGGGTGGAGAAAAGGGACAGGGGAATGATTGGAGTCATTAGGACTGGAGAATGGACTTTGGGGGAAGGGGAAGAGGGGAGTACCAAACACAACTGAAGGTTTCATTTAATAATTTGAAAGGCTAAATTGAAGAGGCAAATAATGAATATAGAGCTGTACAGATCGAGACTACGCTCATTCAGCCTCATCTAAATTCTCTTTTCTGCAAGTCTTCAAGAAGAGATTTCATGATCGCTTGTTACACAGAGAATACTGAAATAGAGAAAAGCTTCCCAGCTGTAGTTTCAAGACTCTGCATTAATGAGACTTAAGAGGAAAGAAATGTAGTGATCAAGGATTTAGAATAAAAAAGGAATCATACTACCTAGCTCATGAAGCAAATGTCTCATGATACAGAGAAGCAACTTTGTCCACCCCACAGTGCAAGAGAGAGTACCATTGACATGCACAGATAGGAAAGGAAATGTCCTGAGTTCTTAACAAAACCCAACACCACAGGGAATAATTTGACATATAAGGACAATTTATGAGACCCTGGTTCTCACACTGAATCATGGTGAATAATAAATCACTTTCCTTACTCAGGGCCTCAGTTACTTCACCTAAATGCTGACAAGACAATAGAAAATTACCTCAAATGTCTATGTATGTCCAAGAAATATAGAGGCCCAGTTACATGATCCCATCAAACTACATTGCAATGACTAATATCCAGAAAATTTTCAACCTTGGGTTGAATGTTATTAGGAAGCCAAACCCAAAATTAGGCATTATTTTTATACTCTAGGATTCTATGAACACATATTATTTATTCAAAATTATAATTGAAAAGATACCTACTTGACTGCTACAACAAGCAAGATGTAACAGCAAGAAATCACATATAAGGATATTTTACCAATTCAGGGATTACAGCATTAGACACCTGTCAAGCCAGGCCCCTTTCTCTATAAGGCTAACAAAAGCACTCTGCACCTAGTTCTCAATAGCTACATACCTCCAAAAACAAAAAATAAAGCTCACTTAACACCCTTCCCTTTTGTGGGAGTGAAGAATACTATGAATGTCCCTCCTCAGAAATTCTCAAACAACAAAGGACCAGAAAGGGACCTTCAACATTATCTAGTCTTCCAAATTCTCACTTCTAGAATCACATCCATATGTCAGAGTTGACTATTCCTACTGACAAGATCACTACCTCCAGAGGCAATACCAATGTTATCATGTAGTGGAGTCAAAAATCTAAATCTCTCTGCATTATACCTGCTAAATCTAGTATAACCTTCTAGAGTTGGAAGGAATAAATCTAATATACCACTGTGGTCAAGTACTTGGCACATAGTAGGAACCTGCTTTGTTGAATCTCAATAAATAATAGGCCTTCAGCTATAAATATACAAAGATAATTGTGATAATGTCAATTGATGCACATTTTTTCCTCTCCAACGTGACCAATGTGATCCTCACAACTATCATAATTCATATTCAGCAACATCACATTGCCAGATGAACACATTGTACTTGAAAATCAGAGATAGGACAGGCATTATAAGCACAGGACATTATCTCTATTCAATTTCAAATTATTGTGATCTTTGAGTCTCTTCTCTACTCACACATTCCACTCAAACCAAAAATGATAACTTACAAATTCACCGATGGTAAACAAGGCAAAGTTTTATGAATTGTCAAGAAAGACTGACTCACTTCTGAACCTATTCATCCCAGGCCATGATAGTTTGGGATAAAATAAACTCATCTGATAAATCAGTAAGGAATCTTCTCTCCCCACTGCCCCCCAAAATTTTTTTCAAAAATGCCTGAAGGAGATAAGACATATTTGAATAGGTTAAGTCATATGTAAGCTCACCTCACTAGTCTGTCTATGCTACCCACAGAGAACTACATCTGAAGGTGAGGAAGTCTCTCAAACTTCAAAAACAACCTTGCAACTGCATCTCATTGAGCTAAGAAGAAAACTATTGACCTTTATAGAGGGTCAAACTCATAACCTCCTACTAGAATAAATCTTATTAGACTAATGAAAATCCTAAATGCCCTACCTTGCCAGTTCACTGGAAAGTTTACTGTCACAGCTTACAGAGTCACCAAGTGGAGCTTTTCCCCAAGCTCCCAAATCCAGTCAGTTATAAAATTAGAAATAGGATTCTTACTTTTCAAAAAAAAAAGGAAAACTGGGGTGTTAGAATCAGGATAAAATGAAGCCACCAAAAAATGTAAAACTCCCATCCATGGAATGCTCCAAGAAGCTCTTGGTAATCTATGCATCTCAGAAGCATAGTCTTAAAGGAAACTTTCTAAAGAGAAGACTTCTATTGTTGCATCATTAAGAACCAATATAATCTCATAATAAACAGGTAAATTAAATGGATAACAGATGCAAGGTGGCCTGCCACCAAGAAGAAACTCTTAGTTTACTAAAGTGGGTTGGGGAATAACCACCCTTTCAATCTCTATAAAACTCTGCACCCACACCAGAGATATGATGTGGTCTCTCCCATGTCACTCCTGCCTGACCCATCCCATTGGAGAAGTGAAACACTCTCCATGTCACCTAAAATGGGGGTTGTGGAGAGGGGACAGAGAGAAGCACATTTGTGTTTTAGTGTTCTTCAGAACACTTTCCAGTCAGAGGCCCCAGTAAAAAGTTCATCGTAAGGGCCCCAAGGAGTAGATATACAAAACCTGAGAAGTCAGGAGGTGGTTAGTTACCTGTTCATCCCAGGCAGGTTGCCCCAGTAATAGCGGGCTCGATGCGCAGCTGAGACTTTGATGGCATCAATCATTACTGGGTTACACTGTAGACCAAAGGAAATTTAAATAAAAAAATAAAGAACCAAATATCAATGTAGAACTGACATAAACTGGGTAACTAGAGATCTGATATGGAAGGGATGACATTCAATTCAAAACATATTTGTGGGGGAAACCAAAACGAAAATGGGTTGTCTCTAGAGAAGAAAAGCCTTCGGAGTGGGTACTGAGACCCTGGCTGCTACCTTCAAGGCCACAACTTCTATCCAACCTGGAATTATTGATAGTGATTATTAATCACAGCACTACACAGGACAGAGGCCTGGGCAGTATTGTCACAATGAATTCTAAAGATTTATAGCTTTAACTACATGGCAAGGGGAAAAAAGGTACAATTATCTAGACTTTTTGACCTGGAGGGAGGGGTTGGGGTTGGAATAATCTCAGAAAAGATCGTAAAGTAACAGCTTATTCCCCTCTCCCCACCTACTGGTGTACAATGAAGGAGAGGATAAATAAGGTCATACTTGGAAGTGTTTTAAGATTATATTCTCTAAAATGAAAAGCACCTCTTTGAGGTAAGAAAGTAGACTCTGCAATTCTGCAAACAATCTTGATACAACTTTAGAATAGTAATTAAAAACCAACAGAAGCTTAGGACAGATCCACTACCTTTATGAGAAGTAATATACCTGTGGTACTTTAAATAATGATACACAATCCCCTGTACCACTGCCCTGATCACAAACATCTGAGGATACTTCATAATCCTATCCTACCATCCTTTCTCCTAAGTAATGAGATCACTCACCTCCAAAAATCTTGAGATGTCCCTCTTGTCATTGACCCTCATGGCCACAACATTCTCAAACATCCAGAAGAAAGGGCGCTCATCTCCCTCTTTGGGGCGGGTATAATTGAGCAAATGGTAGAATTCAAAGAAGAGTCTTCCTGTGCCCTCTGTTGTGGATAGATGAGAGAGAAGATGGGGATATTAGGATAGAGGAACTCCCTGATGCCAGTCCTTTCCATTTCAGATCCCACCATCTTTTGTATATGGTAGATTCAGTGATGTACCCTCCATTCTTAAAAACCTGCAGTTGTATACCAGTGTAGCAGACTTTTTTATGTTGTTCCTTTCTCTTTGCTATATAAATGTTAATTGTCAATACCTTAAGAGAAACCATAAAATTTAGAACTAGAAGGGATTGTAAAACCTCCTACCTCCTTTGACTAAGAAAAGACCCTTTGACTCCTGATTCTTTTTCATATCTAGGACTTATCCTATTGCTCTGAACAAGTGAAATACAAATCAGATTCTGGCCAGAAAGATAGTAAATAAAGCCGAAAAGCAAAAATAGCCTTTGCCCAGGCTTGCCACTGATTTGCGAACTGAGTTTTAGCCTACCCCCTAGAGACTAGATTTCTTCACCTACAAAATGACAAGATGAAATACAGGGTTTTCTTCATTTCCAATATTCCATACAGAAGTAACTAGTGTCTGTTTAAAGTATGAGGCTATATCATTTTGCAATACATCGCAAGAATTTGTTCAATTCTGTATCCCTTTTTGTCAGATTAGTCCAAATCTGAGAAAGAAACATTAAAATTATTATGGTACCTATCTTTTTGTAATGTGGTATTTTTTTTTCTTTAGGAATTTAACATACTATAACACTTGGAGCATATTGAGTTTGTGGTCCACAGGTATGGATCATTGCATAAATTTTCCTATCTTTTTAAATGTATTGATCCTTTAACTCAAGTGCCATATTGTGCCAGTCAATGGGCCTCTATTTTCCAATTCTTTACTGTCACAAAAGGGATGCAGAGTAAATGCAAGAAGAGCAAAGAAACAAATATATACCATGACTACCATAAAAATGAAAATTGAAAGAACCACAAATCAATCAAAAGCAAAAACACAGAGAACAAGCATCGCTCCAAATGAGACAGAAGATGTATCTACCACTCCAGTTCTTTTCAGAGGTCCCTGGGTGTAGCACATTGCACATATTTTTAGACTTTTGATATATTAGTTATGCTGATTTTTTATCTCTAAAGATATTATATTATGTGGAGTGGCTCTCTGGCAAGTAGGGAATGCTGGGGGAAATTTTGGTGATTCAAAAAAGATTATTTCTCTAAAAATATTCATTGTTATATGGAATGGCTTGCAGAGGGAAGAGGAGGAAGGAGGATATGGATAAAATTTAAGCAACATAAAAACAAACAAAAAAAAATCAACAAAAATGTTTTGTGTTTTTTTAAAAAAAAGTTTGACCTAGGGAACATAGGGACCAAATCTGTTAGGAACAATAAAATTTTATTTTTTTAAAAAAAAAAAAAGATCCTCATAAAATTGCCCTTTCAGTATCTTTTTCACAATAGATTCAAGAAGTCAACCTTTGTAATAAACCCTGAACCACCAGATTTTCTTTGCATAAAACTTGATCCCTTGGGAAAGCCCTCAAACCCCTCAGAAAACCCAGAAATAATGGTTCTCACCATACAGTCCCTTTCTGGCAGGATTCACATTTGAAAGATCATTGCATGGACTTCCACCAATAAGCAAATCGAATGGCCCCCATTCATCAATCTGAGAAACAAACAAGTCATGTTCTGCAGCTATATCAGAATGCACTCAACAGACTAGGAAAGGGCAATAACCATAAACTCAAGAAAGCAATAAGCATACTGGATTTGCCTGCCACATTCCATTTCAGGAAGAGACATATAATGTCGTTTCCTTGAACATGACAAACAATACTATTGATCAATCAATAAACATTAATTAAATTCCTACTATGTGCTAGGCACTGTGCAAAACACTGGGGCAAAAGATAGTCCCTGCCCTCAAAAAGCTTACAATCTAATGGGGGGAGGAGGAGACAAGCCAACAAACGTATATATAAGCAAGTTGTATACACTATAAAAAGGAAATAATTAAAAGAGAAGGCACTGGAATTAAGAGGGGTTGGAGAAGGTTTCCTGTAGAAGGTGGGATTTTAGTTGAGACTTAAAGGTCAGTAATCAATGAGAAGGAGGGAAAGTATTCCAGGTATGGGGGACACAACCAGAGGAAATGTCCAGAGATGGAGTGTTTTATTCATGAAACAACCAAGAGTGACATTAGATCAAAGAGTACATTTTAGGGAGTGAGGTAATAAAAGATTAAAAGGGGATCTGGGAAGGGTACTAGATTAGGAAGAACTTTGAATATGAAACATCATTTTGTATTTGATCCTGGAAGCACTAAGAAGAGTTCTTGGGAGATGGAGTGCAAGCAGTGACATAATCTATACTGTGCTTTAAGAAAATACTTTAGTGGCTGAAAAGACAATGAATTGGAATGGGGAGAAACTTGAGGCAAACAGATCCCACCAGCAGGCTACTGTAGCAGTTGAGGCATAAGGAAATTAAAGTATGCAATAGGAGTGGTGAATAGGTCAGGAGACAAGTTGGGGCTTATATGAAAGATGTTAAATATAAGAGATATTATCTTCCTACTAGATTTCCACTCCAGTGATACACATCGATTTTAATTAAGAGATGCCTCTATGTATTCAAAACTAAGCCTTTTGTTCCCCCAATCCAACTACAAAGGTAGTCTTTTTATATCACACATGCACCAAGAAGGACAGGATATCAAAACATGTCCTTTAAGAAAGCCAAGAAAGAAAACTGTAGTCAGTATCTACTTCCAAATATAGGTAGACTAAGAGTCAAGTCAAAAGATCCTCCAACTAGACCTGCAGCTACTGAACTGACCTGAGCCTAAGTGTGTGTGTGGGGGGGGGGGGGGGGAAGGGGAGCAGACAAAGAGAGAAAAGAAACATTCACTCACCTGGCGTTTTGTAATGTTCCTGACATCATGAACATATTTGATGATCCCTCCATGCTTGACTGTCCCAACTGCAATGGAGTCTTCACAGATCTCTGAAGCAATGTACTTGTCTACCTTAATACCCAAATCTTTTAGCACTAAGTAGCCTGTCAAATATAGAGGAAAGCAATGAGGACTCACTATCTATTTTTGCCCCTCTAGGTTCACAAATCTATAGCCTCATATGGCCAAGATAACCAACTAGAGCTATGTGGGATAATATAATGGTAGAGCTGGTTAATTTACCTGGATGCAAATGTGTACACATCTGGAAACAAAGGTGACAAGGTACTCACTTGTTCCCCTAATAAAAAATTTTGAGCGAGAGAGAGATTGATCCAAAAAAACCAGAAACTCTGAATGTAAAGACTTTCACCATGAACCAAACCACCAAGTGGAAACCTGAGGCACATCTTTAACAAATACTAATACATTAGATGACTGGTCATATCTATGTGTGGGATGGCTCAGGTCCCTACATAAATCAATTACTCAGAGGCCTCTCAAAGTGATGACAGAAAAGAGATTTATTCGATTCTCGAGAATCTGGACAATCCTACAGCAGTTCACCTGGAGTAGGAAAGCCGAAGACAAAGAAAAGGCGGTGATTTATATAGACTCTAACACAAGTCCCTCCCCCCCCACTGACCATTATTCTCATTAGCTGAGAATATGATCTTACATTCTAGACACGAAATCTAACCAATCCCTTCTGAAATGAAGACATTGAAGAATTAGGTAAACTTTATCCAATCATTGAGACCCTAATATACTACACAGTTTTATATCCTTATATGGAATTATTCCGTTCTAAAAATATAGTAACCTTGAGCCTCTCAGTCTTACCTCACCCCTGGGAGAAGAACCACAATCTGAGAAGTCTTCACTAAACCTATCCCACTCATCTACAACTCAGGAAATTATCTACTGGACATGGAGGTAAGTGGGATAAGTAGAAGGAACAGCTCTTATAAAAATAAAGTAAATGAAGCTTTTGGGTACAAGAGATGTGAACTTTTTCATTCATTGACTATGAACTAACTAAATGGGGAAGCTAGAAGGGCTCACACACATGTACATGGTCCATGCTATCTCATTCCCAAAGAGCAGAGAAATGGGTGGCTTCCCCAAGAACACCTGGTTTTTAAGTAGGAAAGATTGAACTCTGGTCCCTCCCTTAAAGGTCAAATATGTTATACTGGGCTCAATGACCATCAGCCCTCTAGTACCAATCCTTTTTTCATTTATCTAGGCTTCTTCTTGAAAGCTAAGAATATTTAGTCTACTAGGGACCAGGAATGTTAAGCTCGAAAGCTCGCAGTTTGGGAGGGTCTGACAGAACAAATGTTTCATTAGCATAGTGGGAGTTAAGGGTCATGCCTATGGAGGGGACTATGAGAGTTCAGATCAAGGTCAAATCAAAAGTAACCTTGTTTGGTATGGGGTTAAGGTGAAAGGGGAACAAATGGGGGAAGGGGGTATTAAATATGCACACACATTTCCAGCAGAATTCTTGCCTGACTCAAGTGTTCTAATTATGTAAGAGCTCTATTTCTATCTCCTCTTAACTGAAAAGACCTAGGTCAGGCTCTCATTACTTATAACGTGGAAGCATGTTCCCTGCCTATTCACCAATACCCAAGCATTCCAACTCCTACCATGCTTTGCATGAGATGTCCTCCTCCTTCACCATGCCTGGAAAGACTTCACCTTTCTGAAGGCTCAACTTATGTACAACACTTACCAGATTTCATTTTAATCTCACTCCCTGCAGTTTGAAGTGCTTTAAACCATAACCAATAACTGTTTGAATCTCGTATCTTTTTCATTTATTTATTACTACAGAGATGCCTTCCAACCAGTAAAATATAAGCAAGGATTCCTTACCTACAACACATGGACCTTGGACACTATACTACATGTTTAGTTTAATAATTTTTAAAATTGTCTTAAATGTAGTTAAAATTCCTATTCTTCCTTCAAGGATAGCTAGGTGCCAACTTCTCCCATCAAGCCTCATCTGACAAGCAAATTAAAAGAGATCCCACCTATTAAGGACTCTCTAACATAAATTCCTTGAGCACAGGCATGGCCATAACCATAAACAACCTCATTTTGTGGACAAAGGAAGTTTAAAAATTACAAACTTTTCTGATTTCTCCCACATCATTAATTATAGACTGCAATTGTGGGAAAGGAGCAGAGAGGAGCTTCGCTGCCACAGAAATGGAGATGGCGAGGCCACCATCCTCACTATCAGCCCAGACTCAGGAGGAAATAGGGAGGAACATTTTCAGAAAACTCACCTGTAGCTATACCGTCAAAAAGGGATAGGACCCTGATTGGCCGTCTCCTTGATGCAGGTACTGCAGGATACAGTTTCGGAACTGCCTGTCCAACAAGACAAGAGCAAAATAATTAACAAGTGGGTCCTGAGCAACCGTTGGGACTTTTTTTGACTGAAATAAGCTACTTTCCAAATGACAACATCCCGGTTTTTTTAAATCATATTCTCAGTCAGATTCCTTGTCGTTTATTCAATTACTGCCACATCAGCAAAGAAATAGACCTTCAGATAGTACCACTGATAATTAATTGATCAACTCAAAAGTTTTGGGATAAGACAATTTACCATGGAGATCAATAACAATCTGCATTCCTAGTTTGCCCTTGTTCACCAAAAAAACCCTGTTTGTATCATATACCCACTCTACTAAATGAATATGTGAATAAACTACTATAACTGACCTATGCTATATTTTTTCCCTCTTTTTCCCAGGTGGCCAGGGACTTAATGACTACACATTGTTGGTGGAGCTCTGAATTGGTTCAGTCATTTGAGAAACTATTTATCTGGAACTATGCCCAAAAAGTTACTCAACCTTTTGCCCTGATCTCGGAACATTCATGACAAAACAGTAAGCACTTCTGACAAAGAGGTGAAGGGTCAGGGTACAAATTGAGACATTTTTTAGGTGAAGGCAATGTATAAATTTGTTTTGTTTGTCTATCCATATTTTGAGGACAAGTGCTATTTTTGCTTCTTGTTGTATTCCTGGTGCTTAGCACAGTGCCTAGCACATAGTAGGCACTAAATAAACATTTACTGATTGATTGATAGTATTGGTCCAGCATCTCAGAGGAAAAAACATTAAATACACTTCCTTAAATTGGGTGTAGCAGGCAAACCCAGTACACCTATTGCTTTCCAGAGTTAATGGTTATCACCTTTTCCTGGTCTGTGAGGTGCAGTGCATTCTGACACATCTACTCTACACAACTTGTTTGTTTCTCAGATTGATAAATGGGGATCATTTGATTTGCTTGTTGGAAGTTCATGCAATAATCTTTCAAATGTGAAACCTGCTGGGAAAGGCCTATATGATGAGAAATAGCCAATGGTTTGGGATTCATTATAAAGTCTATTTCTTAAAGGGGTTCTGGCAAAGCTATTGAGAAGGGAATCTTGTGGGAAACTTTTTTTTAAAATAAATATTGTTCCCCAAACTTTGCCAGATGGAAATCTTTCTAGAGAGGCCTGGTTATATCCCGAATTCTAAAATCCTGGACTCAGAACTGGAAGTGACAGGAGATCTGTGGTTTTGGAGGAAGAGTCCAATAAAAGGACATAAAATACAATCAACTGTAGGAAGCCTCCCTTTTTCAGTGTCCCAGATTGCCTCATGGTTTTGTAATCTTATACAGATAAGGTCCTTTCTCACAAGAATTCATTTTCAGACAGATTCATTTTGTCAGAGGAATGTAGCTTCTGTCATTATCATTTCTCTAAAATACCAGACTACCTAATAGGGGATATCTCCAAGTTTCATGACTTTTTGTTTTACAGAGAAACAAACTGAGGTACCACAGAGCAGAAGCAAAAGTGAGAAAATTTCTGACCTTGTTAGAAAAAGCAGTACTATTAACTAGATGATCTTGGGCAAGTCACTTAAGCCCTAGACCTCTTCTATAAGTGGAGAGAGGTTGTAATATCTTACGGTCTCTTTTAACACTCCAAGTTCTAAAATCCTATGTCTTATTTTATGACAAAAAGTTAGTGAGTATTCTCTTTCTACAAACTACAATACACTTTATCCTTTAAACTATGTCCCCAGAAAAAAAATTAAGGGAATTGAGTTACATTCACTTGATTGGATTACTTTCTTCCATACACACCCATTCTTTAAATAGCTGTATGGATTCCTAGCCTTCCTTTAAAAGCTCATGAAGCTTTAATGTCAAAGCTGTGACATGAGGATTCAAAAACTGTCCCTGGCCAAACATGTTGTGGCAGTTACCTCTTCGTGTGTGTGTGTGTGTGTGTGTGTGTGTGTGTGTGTGTGTACACACCATGGATGAGAAACTCCACAAATGCCTTACATATTCCTGAGCTTTATCATTGGTAAAAAATTCCTGAAGGCGAATGTTCCAGTCCTTTCGACGTTGTAAGACCCCATAGCACCGCTGAGGTTGGCACATGTAACAGCTCCAGGGCTCTTGTGCTTTGGCACTGGCTGATGTCCCTGCCCCAACCAGCACATCTAGGCATTCGACACAAAAACACCTGTACCCAGGAGAGAGGAGAGAAAAGGGTTAGCCAAAGTGCTCCTATATATTACAGCTACATAGGCTCTTGAGCATCCTCAAAGCCTAGTGGACAAAAGAAGGCTGAGCCAGGCTACCATCTCCATTTAACCAATGTGCAACCTCCCTCCCTCCCTCCCTCTCCCCCACTCATCACCATTTTTGCCACTAGAATCACAGAACTAGACAGTTCATTGCCAGATATTAGTTAAATCAGGGACCCCTTCCATGACAACACTTCTTTATCTGTTCAATGAGGGGGATTTGCACTTTATTTCTAAATCCACTCTAAATTTCTACCTCAAAATCCTAAAATAGAAACCCCTACAACATTCCTGATGTCAGGTCCTCCCCTGAAGACCTCCAATGATTGGAAAGGGAGGAGTTAGGAAATCATTTTCCTTTTTACCAACTAATTAAAAAGTTAGGAACACATATTAAAAAGCATTCTGTTTAAGCAATGAGTGTGTTTTAACTAGAACTAAAAGGAAAAAACATTAATAAATCTAGGAGAGCTGGAAGAAGGAACTTAGGAGATCATCTGTTCTGGAAAGTAGTATCCAATGGTGTCCAGTAATCTTTAGAAGGAAATTCACATTTTAACTACCAGGCATAGGAAAACACACTGGCCTGGGTCTCAGAAGCCCCCTAATTCAAAGGCTATTCCTTATAGCCTCTGTAACCTTCACCTTTCTAGCTCTGAATACTATTACCTAAAATGTAAAAGCTCTCTATACATAAGCTAACCTAACTATTCATAACATGTATGACAGTTGCTTAAACTTTTTGGAATGAATGTGACGGAAGTGATTCACTGTCAAAATCCTTTGTCCAAGACATTCTTAACTGGCTATACCCCTCTGGAACTTTCTCTGGCTTTCCTGCCATGCCCCAGGAAGGCCATTATTGGGGAACCTCAGCATCCTACAAGATCCCATCAGCCTTGGTATTCCTCCTCTTCACTACCTTCTGCCCCTCTAATTGAAGGGTAGAGCCATGACCTCCAGGCAGGCAGCCAGCTCAGAAAATTCCATTTCTTACCTGGCTGAACTACAGCAGGGATCTACATCCCTCTTCTCCACTCCCACCCTGACTCCCACTTTTCACTTTCTTATTGAAAACAAAGACTGTTTTCTTCTTTCATCTCTGTGTCCCCAGTTCTGAGCACAGTGCCTGGCACACAGAATATGTTTATTAAATATTTATTGGGACTTTTGCTATTGTTGTTATTTAGTCCTGTTTGGGTTTTCTTGACAAAGATAATGGAGTGGCTTGCCATCTCCTTCTTCAGCTCGTTTTACAAATGAGAAAATGGAGGGAAAGAGGGTTAAGTGACTTGCCTAGAATCACACAGCTAGTAAGTGTCTGAAATCAGACTTGAACTCAGGTCTTCTTGACTACAGGCCTGAACTCTATCCATTTCACCATCTACCTGCCTGTTTGTCAGCTGTTATTAATTAACAGTTCCAGGCACATCAAAATATTCAAATGAGCAACAAATTGGAAACAAACTTCTGAGACATCCATATGGGAACTAGTTAAATTATAGTATAGTAATCTAATGGAATTTACAAAATGAGGAATTTAAAGAAACTTGAGAATACTTGGCATAAATTGATTCAGAGGGGAGTATGAAGAAATGAGAAAACATACAGAACTCATAACGTACTGAATAACCATAAAATAGCAATTTAAAATGCTGTAATTGTAATGATACTTGCAATAACTAACCTTGATCTCTGTGATACCACGTCCCTGCTCCCAGTCCAAGGGCGAAGAGCAAACATTGTGTATATGCTATTGGAAGGTCACTTGTCATTCTGCCTTGCCGGGATACCCTTTGAACTGCCCAGGACTTGTCCATCACCATACCACCATACCATGCTGTTTCATCCTTCAATGTAAGCTCTGAGAGGCCACTGAATTCTTCTGTTTGTATACCCATTGCTTAGCATGAAGCTTTATAAATAGTGCTTAATGCTTTTCAAAATTTATTCACTTTTGTGTAATCTACAAAATAACTAAAGTAGTAGTGATTTCATTAAGAGTAATGGCATTTTCAGGTTGAAGTAACTGGTTGGTGGTTGTCCTTAGTCTTCGAGAGGACCAAAATGACATCACCACAATACAGTGAAATTTCAGTGTCTGACTGGAGCTGATCAAACCAACACGAGCTCAGAATGCTCTACCACAGGATGGGCACAGATAGTCTGTGTGAATATTTGGAGTGGATATCCCAAATTTGCACATCCTATGTTTACTTTGTGCAAGTAAAACCTCCTCCATAGCCATCTAGTCAAATTCAAGTACATAACAGACTGGTCTTTTAAAGAAAAAGAGACAGACACAAGATAAGGACTTACCGGCAACAGCTTGAATTGCTACATAGCAACAGTTCCCGTCCCTCACAGCACACAGTACAGTATGATTGATATCCATCATCATCGTACATATAGAACAGTTCTAGAAATCTATCCTGGTTAGAGAAAATAGAAAGGCAGAAACATGTCTGGGCAGAATTGCCTTTAGATCTCAGAATACTGTCTCCCACCTACCTATTGAATACCTGGATGAGGTTAAGAGACTGATCTATACCGATGGAATTCACTAACCCTTTGGGGAGGGGATGTGGGGGGTGGGGGAAGGAGAAAAACAGAAATCCATGACCTTCACCCTGTTCTAAGGAATAGAGCAAATCAGGAACAAGTAACATGAGAATCTACACAGAAGGGAACAGGTGCACTATAAGAAGGCCAATCCATGTGTTTTACAAGACTTACTTTACATGTATGACAGAGGCCCCCTTCAAAGAGAGGGTGAAAGGACAGTGGGTTTTTTCTTCCACAGGCTATGCAATTATCTGTAACACACAGAAGAAGGGAGAGGAAGATGAGATGAGATTGATACATCAATAGGAATCACAGCCCTTCTACCTGAAATACACTCATAAACTCCCCAATGAAAGAATTCAGATATGTGGTACCCCAAACCCAGAGGTTAGTAGAAACAATGCCCTGATTTGGGGGAAGGGGGAAAGGAGAAATTAATCCACTCAACTTTGAAATTCATGCCCTGGATCTTGGATGTCTGGTGATAAGAGTACAAACTCACCTAGTCTGCTTTATGTCATGGGCCCCAGACCAGGCTTCACTG
Source organism: Notamacropus eugenii (assembly GCF_028372415.1). Lineage (NCBI taxonomy): Eukaryota > Metazoa > Chordata > Mammalia > Diprotodontia > Macropodidae > Notamacropus > Notamacropus eugenii. The sequence goes on from NC_092872.1 coordinate 430,418,170, forward strand.
TTAATCTGTTGGCCATGCCACCTGCTCATCTTACTCCTTCTGCTTTATGTTCTGGAAACAGGGCCTGTCAACTGACTGCTCCATGGATCAACTTCCCATCTGTGTGATTCACCATATCCCAAACTCCATTCCCACTGTAACAGTCTTCTATACCATTTGCTAATATGTGCTGTCTCCCCTCATTTGGATGCTAAATTCCTTGAGGATATGGGCTTTTATCTGTATTGTATGTGCTTGGTAAATATTAATTCCAGGCACTACTTATTATCAAAAGTAGGTGATCCACGAAGGGAAATTTTTAGCTCAGAATAAATATAATCTTCCAAGGAATTATAAAAATAATACCACTCAGACACACAAAAGAAGAATTCAAAGACAGTTATAGGAACTGATGTCAAGTGAAGGAAGCAAAGCTAGGAAAAGAATACAGACAACGACAACGTAAATGTAAATAAATGCTAGGAAATTAAAATGACCAAAGGATAAAGAAAGCCATCTCTTCCCCTCCCATCTCTGCCCTTCAAAGGTGAAAAAGAGTGGGGTAGGAAGGGACATGGCTACAGAACACCATATAGAATGTCATGAGGGATGAGTCTGTGGACAGCAAGAGATGCATACAATGGAATATGTAGATGCTGTAAAAACAAACAACTTCAATAATTTTTTAAAAAATGTATACCTATGTGCCTAATTCAATAGGTATATGATGGGTAAGGGGGTGCTGAGGAAGCATAGGGAGTAGGAGAAAAACCAACTAATACTTCCAGTTACAGAATGATACTAATCATCTATGCCTTGACATATAAAGTGGCACTCTTACAAACTTCTGTGGGCAATCATTTCCTTGCTTCCCAATCCCTAAGCAGCTTTTTGCCCCCATTAACTTCCCCACCTAAATGAAAAAGGACTGGTTAGAGGGATAGGGAATAATAGGATTTCAAAATTGCCATCCTTCAAGATACAGATAGACTCCTTTCTAATAGCAATATACAAATGGATGCTAAAAAGGTTTAGTCTTATGAGGCTCTAAAACTTATGTCCTGAACATTAAATTAGGGTGGAGGGAAAAAAAACACTCAAGATGTGGAATCAAAGATATATGTCTTTAACAACAACCTAAACCCCCTTTGGACACATGAGGTGGTTCCCAATTTAGGATAACATTTATACTCACTACTTCTTAGAAATATTCATAGCTACGCATGTACTATCACTGCTTCTTCATTTTAAGAAATCTTAGCCTATCATCTGCTGAAAGTCCTCTCTGATTCTCAAAGACTCTTAACATTAATTTACAGAGCCAGGCATTGAAACCAGGTGCTCTGTAACAGCCCCAATCTTTTAGATTGCCTCCTAATACCAAATCCTCAAACTTAATGTTTTTTCAGTCTCTACAACAAGCAACTTGGACAAGATCTAAAAATGTCATACTTGGGTCTAGAGTCAGCAGTTCTTGATCTGGACCTACTCACCTGTGATTGATGACACTCCTTATGGCTAAATTCATCACCTCTCTCCCTATCCCGTTCCTCTGTTCCTTCATTACTCAAAAATCATCATTACTGACAATCTAGTCATTCCATTAATTTCCTGGCTCACTGCTTCTGTTCTATTCAGTCAATACCTGACCAAAAACATAAATAATGATGATCTCATTTCTCAGCAGTGACTGGAATTTTCTTCTCCTACCACACACCTGGGGCACATACTCCTGTCTCCTAGGCAGGGTAGGAACAAGCACATCATATTTACCCCAGCTCATATTTAGACTGAAAATATATGCTGTCAACTATCTAAACTGGTTCTTAGGGCAGGGAATCTCCAGGAAAAGATCTTCTGCATTCTGGATCAAGGAATGGGGTCTGGATTCTAGTCTAGATAACTCTGGATTCTAACAGTTTGTTTGTGCCTCTTGTAGCTCTAAACTTGTATTAATCTGATGACAACCAATGATAACATCTAGTAACATTCCAGTCACCATTAGCTGGAACATAGAAGTAAGATCAGAATTACAATAGAGCACACTCATTGAGAAAATGAGGCCAGGAAAGTGTCTCTCCTATAATCATTTAAGTACCCGAGTTGGAATTTGATGCTAGGTCCTCTTCGTTCTTTTTTTCAGAGCCAGTACTCCTTTGGTTTGGTTTGGTTTTGAGGTAATCAGGGTTAAGTGACTTGCCCAAGGTCACACAGTTACTTAGCACAGTGATCAACACATAAGAGTAAAAAATGTTTGTTATGCATACACACACACACACACACACACACACACACACACACACACACACACACAAACACATAGAAATTCTGCAAGGAATCAAATCTAGATGAGACCAAGTAGGACAGCATTGCATGCATTTAAAAAAGACAACTTACCATCAGGGTTGCTTTTGTTGTTCATGATGTCAGAAACCATTTTTTCTAAATAAACAAGAAATTTGGGTGGGGGAAGATAAGAAATGGTTTGGTTAACATCTTACAAGCTTTTGTGACACTCAACTCATGGTCCTATTTTTGACAAGGAACTCAGTTTACATAAGAAGTAGTGGGTAGTAGCAAGAATAATGATACTTAATTCCAATGAGCATCTTTTTGCTCTAAGGTTGCTATGACCCCACAGAGAAGACAAATACCCACAGAGGGAAAAAACAGATTTTCCTCACCCCACTATCCCAAAATGAACTCAACCCAGAAGCTGAATGCCAACTACAATCACCTCGGCTTTGCTCTTCCTCTACTCGCTCTTTGTTGTTGTTCAAACAGCTGGTCCTCAAGCGTTTAGGAGGAGGAGGTATGCCATCTTGGACAATGACTTCCTCTAGAGTCCTTCTTCTCTGTTTGAGCTCTATAAAAGATTACTCATTTCAACTGGGGGCCTGGGCTGGAAGCTAGACCAGACTTAATTAGTAAGCCCCCAATATTCCTAAAGACAATCATACCCCATGATAACTCATCTTCAGGTAAAATGTAGCTTGGCATCAAACACTTCTCTGAACCTACCTCTATGTAGAGTAAATGTTCAGGAAAAAAAAACACTGTGAAACCAAAACATGGACCATGTTGACATATTTCTCTGCAAGAGTGGAAGTCTTATATTAACTCTTCTCTAAATCCAGGATTAAGCACCTAAATTTTCCATTGAGGTTTTAGCAAAACCATCATTTTCTCCTTCAGCTGTGATGGAGATCTAAGGATTACTCCCACAAGTAAGCAGGAAAGACTGGCAAATTGTGGCTACCAAAACCACCTAAGTTGCTGGTTGTGATAACACTATCTGGCTCCATGAGCCTTCCTAACAACCCTCTAGCTAGACTGTCCTCAGATGTCCACAGCTCATACCTCTTGAACACTTTCAGGTTACTAGATGAAAAGCTTGGGGGAGAGGAAGGGAAGAAGGTCCCTCTATATCTGCTAGAGTGTTCTATACAAAGGAGGTGTTTATTTCATAAGTCTGATGATGGAAATCACACAAATCCAAATGAAACACAACTCCTTGGCTTCTACTCATCAACCCTCATAAAACTCTATCTAATCATTAGATCCCATTGCAAATACCAGAGATGATCATGGTGTAAGCCATAGTTCCAACCTGGAATGACAGGTCCCTCCGATTTCTTTTTTGGTTTGAGTCCCTCTTCTCCCATTGGCTGAAAGCCTCCATGAGCCCAGTCTAACAAGGGCTTGAGTTTTTCATCCCATGAAGCACCAGGAACAGCTGGCAAACTCTTGCCAGCCCTGCTCTTGGCCATCTGCAAGGCAAAATATTTTTTACAAATTAACACCTGGGGCCAAAAAGGATGGGCTCAGCCAGCTACTTCATAAACAACCACCTCAATCAATCAAAAGTGAACATTGCTGCTAATGACTTGGCTATTCTTGGCAATACAATGATCCAAGACACTTCTGAAGGATTTATGATGAAAAATGCTATTCATCTCCAGAGAAAGAACTGATAGAGTCTGAATGCAATTTGAAGTATACTTTTTCCTTAATTTTTTAATTTTTCTTGGGGGTTTTTTGCATGTTATTTCTTTTAAAACATGAACATGGAAATATGTTTTGCATGACCGCACACATAACCTATATCAAATTGCTTGCCTTCTTAATAGGGAAGGGGAAAAGAGGAGGGAAGGAGGAATGTGGAACTCAAAACTTTTTTTAAATGAATGTTAAAAAATTGTTTTTACGTGTAATTGGTGGGGAAATAAATGTTTTGTTTTAAGTGAATTTGCAAAATAATCAAAAGACGAATGGGTCCCAAAGAAGAAACGAAAAGGCCCCACCTCCTTTTTAGAGGTGTCAGGGCCTATGGATATGGTACATTGAATATAATATCAAAATGTGATGTATTAATTTTTCTTTTTTTCCTAAAAAGCATTGTTCATTATAAAACGTGGTTCTCAGAAAGTTTAGGAGTACAGACACTTATCAAAACATAAGCCATCGTGAAAAAATTTACTAAATGACTACAGGGAAAATTTTGGATTTGGGAGAACATCAAAGGGAACTCCAACATGAGTCCAATGAGTCAAGCCTAGGACAAGAGAATACAATGGTAATCTCAAGGCTTACAGAAAGGTTTTATGTCCAGAGTGAGTAAGGACATGGACTTGCTATTCCCAAAACTGGTTAGACCATCCATATTATAATAGAGTTCTGGGTACCACATTTTAGAAGGGAAGTTGACAAGATGTAGAATGTACCCAAGAAGACAGCTAGAAGACTGTATTTTAAGCATGTACTAAAAGAACAGGGAAAGTATTATCTGAATAAGATTAGTCACTGAGCAGGAGGTAGGGTGGGGAGGGGGATTGGAGAAGAGGGAGAAAAATAAGAGATATGAGTAATCGCGATTTAAAATTTAGAAGGCTTAAACTTATTCTGCTTGGCCCCAGAAGTACAGAACTTGTTGAGAAGCAAATATTGGTTCAATGTTAAGGGAAACCTTCCTGACAGACTTATCTCAAAGTTGAATTAAGTTCTGAGTCACTGGAAGGTCTTCAAGCAGATGCTCTGTGGATCTTTCCTGCACCACATTCATGCTACTTCATGACTCTGCCTTGAGAGTTGCAGCACTTGGTGGTATGCCTCAGTTTGGAATCAAGTTCTGACCCCAAGATCTTATGCGAACACTGACTTCATTCATAGGAGTGTCTTACAAAGACAGCTGCTGGGGTGGTATGTGGGGGGTGAAGGGGCTTGTTGGGCAAGGGGAAAAAAACATGTAAGGCTGAAGATTCCATAAAGGGGTGTGGCTGGTTAGCTTTGCCAACCAGCTGAAAATCAGTTGGGGGAGAGTGATTAGTGACAGAAGAGAAGCCTTACACTGTTTTTTCCCCATATGCACCAGTCAGAAATGAGGAATTTGGGGATGGGTCAAGGCCCTCCTGGTCTGAGCAATAATTTAAAAAAAAAAAAAAGGCAGGTCTAATATCATCCTGAATAAAGTTAGATACAACAGAAGTTGACCTTTGGCAAATCACATAACTAGCTATGGAAGGAAATTGGATCACATTCCCTTCCAGCTACAGCCTTTGGTGTTCTATGGTCCTTGGTGGTAGAAGAAAAGTATTGGCACAGGGGATTTAGAAAAAAGTATAGCTGGATTGAGAGACTCAAGTTCACCAGTCCAAAAAACTTATTAGTAAATATTTTTTTAAGCCCCTTAATGTCAGTGATGATTGCCTTAAAACCCATAAATGGGGATAAATAACACCCAAAGTCTAGGGTTACTCTGAGACAAGTTTCTTCCTAAGGCACTTTCCATCTATGATCTAACATCCCTCCCAGTTCTAACATTCCATGAATGGACCCTAATAGAAAAGCAGTCAGGGCAGTGATTTCTTGAGTTCCCTAGATGTCAGAAGTTTATACAACAGCACAAAAAAGACAGAAGGAGCCAGGATAAGGGGAGAACCTTGAGATTCCTTAGCCTGAGGCTATGTCCAGTGAAAAGAGTCAATGAATTTGGAGTAAGTTTGCTACAAGTTAATTCTCCTGGCTGAAACTCAAGGTTCCCCCTACTGAAAGATAAGGTGGACTAAAGAATCCCCCAGTTCTGAATGCTACGATGATTGCCCATAATTGTATTTTTTTTCTAAGCCAGGCCTGCACAACCTGTGACCCACATGCCAAAGGAGGATATTTTCCCCTACGTTCTTCACGGACCACAGGCAGGTTGCAAGCTGTGCAGGCCTGCTCCAAACTAATCCTCCCTAAATCTCTTTTCTGTTCCTTTTACTCAATATCGAAGAAAACTCACTGCTTTCCACCTACCCCAAAACTTTCCCAGTTGCAAACTCAGTAACAGTTTCTGAGGAGGTGAATTAGATCTTTCTAAGTGGGTTCAACCAAATGTCTCTATGTATTCAACTATCCCATGACAATCCCACAATTACCTCCAGGGCTTGGAATAAAGCCTTCCTGTAAGATACCAGCTTGTTAAACGTAGGTAAATTAAAGTGTTGGCTAAATAATGCAAGGCTCACTAACTTGTCTGAGGGAACCTAAAAAGAGAAAAAAATGTTACAGACACATGTATAGCATGCAGATCCATTCAAAACCCTGGACCTTCTCCTTAGCCCACTCACAAAAAATTGCTTTCATAAAAGAGAAGGCATCTATAGATGAGGAGAAAACCTCAAGTCTTCTTCCTTCATCTGTGATTCTGAACTAAGACTTCAGGTCCTTCTGAATCTGAATCTACTTAAGGTCATTTAGAGATTATGTAAGAGGACAACACATGGATATTCAGTGGACAAAGGCTATATGCCCCATACACTGGGAATCACTTCCAGCAGCACTCAAGTAACTTCAGCCCCTGTTCTCACCTTAAGCAGTGAGAAAGCAAAGTTAACAGAACCATAAGCATGTGAACAGAGAGGAAGAGAAGGGAATACTATGCTAACACTAATTCTGGATGGTTTCAGAGCCTTAAGCATTAGTTATATGGTGGTTACTATCTGAAATGAAGAAGTCTCAATCACCTTCAGGATCTGCTCCATTTGGATGATCTCAGTGTATATAGGAAGTTTAGTGATCAAGGACCTGAGCTTTCTTTAACAATCAAGTACCTTAATTTGCAGAGTCTCCATTTCTGGAATATCCACTTAAATCTAATTTGTTTTAAATTATTATTAAGCCACATCTTTCCTGGGGCAGTACATAATTGCTTTCCATGAATCCAGCATGGCTTATGAAAAAATTCCTTTCTAATTCATCTGAAAATATTCCATGGAAAATATTCTAAGGAAATGAATTGATCACAAGGAGGAATTAATCCTAGAGGGGAAGGGGCTAGGAAGATAAAGTGACTGTTTTATTAGATAAGAGTAAAATGTCAACCTAAAACCATCTTAAAATACTGCACCCTTTTCCTCATTTCCAGTTCCTGTAAATTTAATCTCAAATTGTCTCGTGCTTTAGATATTACCAAGAGTATGAGGGGATATCTCTCTCTGAGCAAGTAATGGTCAGATTTAGATGTTTTTAATGTTACCTTAACAAATTTGTTTCTGGCAGTCTAGCATCTAAAACACAGTGTTTCTTTCTTCAACATATCCATGTAAAGCCATATGACCATATGTGTATAAGTATGTATTTATTTAGATTTAGGACTAGAGGATATTTTGGCTACCTCTTTTCACATTTTACAGGTATAAGGTACAAATTTCTGTACTCCTACACTTCTTAAACACATATTTAAAATCAATCTTTCTCTTTAGTAAGGGAAAAATAAGCAATTTCAATTTGAATTAGGAGAAAAGTTCTGGAATCTAGGCTTGGTCCTAATTCCTTGACCCAAAGCTCCCTCTGGTGGTTCATGTAACTATAACTATGACTAATTTCCACTCCATTGCTCCTAGAGTTTTGAATAGAAATATTTTCAGGAAATTACACAGGGATTCTTTCTTTTAGCACACAGTTCTCTTCAAATGTTGATATTCTTTCTGTCTTCCAAGCATCTGACAAACCTCGGATCCAGCCCCACTGCTGCTTCTTCAGCTATCCTTGAACCCTACAGCCTGGAGCCCTAAAGGCCATGAACCCAAGAACAAGGCCACTTAGAGCGGGAATCCTTACTCAGAGACTTTGCTGACTGCCGCATGCAAACTCACTTAGCTTGAAGACTATACACATCAGTGACTGAAGTATTATGACCTCCTACTAAGCTACTTAAGTACTGTCCCCTGATTACCATGGGGATTTCTCTCCAAGGGAAAATAGTAATGAAACTCTGAGTATCACTGTTTCAGGTTGTATACTCTATGGCTCCAATAATTATCCCTTCTGACTTACCAAACCAAAAACCTGTGGTCACTATTCTCCTTTATATGCTGTCTCCAAATGAAAGTTCCTCCAGGGCAGGAACTTTCTCTTCAATTGTTAGGCCCAGCAGTTGGCATGGGCAAGTAATTAGGAATTAATGGATGCATTTGCTATTCTACCATGGGAAAGGCCAAGGGGGGAGAGGGAAAAAGGGGAAAATAGGCCAAGATTTTATCTTCATGACATATTTTAAAAACTCATCACAATATTTTTGTCCACTCCACCATAGAGGCTATTAACTGAATGCACGTATCATGTTTTTAAAGTTTTCAAAGCAATTTACATCTTTTCATTTTGGATCTTACAGTCCACTGGGTTTGATGTTTAGTTCCCATTTGAAAAAGGAGGCCTGTAGAGAAAATGGAATGCCCAGAGTAACAGAACCTAGAACTGAAGCCTCACCCCCTTCATAAGGGACTCTCTCAGGCACCAAGTCACTACACACTGCCAAGATCAGGGACGTACCTCAGAATATTTGCCATCACCAAACCACTGTACCCATCTTACGCCAGGGATGGCCTGGCGCTTTGTGTTAGATTTCCAGGAAACCACAATAGCAGGCCACCAGGAAAAACCTTTAATCTTCCCCCAGACAAGTTCACCAATGTGAAACTCTTTTCCATCCTGAAAATCAATTAACACAAAATCAGATGGATATCAAGACAAAGGTAAGCAAAGTCAACCAGTGGCATCTATCTACTTGATTATTCTCCTATCCATTCCTCCAGCTCCCACCAGCCTGCAAGACGCTCAAGGTCATCACTTCAAGTCTACTAGTTCATGTGGCCATAATTGTGAGAGCAGCAGGAACCAGATTAAAATTAATGGAGAAACTTTTAACAAAATAAATAAACATACATTGTAATATATTAATTTGTGGTTTTCTGATTGAGGATTCCTCCCACGGAGATCTGTTTCTATTGATGGTTTTGAGACCCCTGCTCTGGTTCACCCTCTCATTTTTTGGAGGTTATAAAGTTAAGAGATTTGCCCCAGGGCATACAGCATGAACTGAGTTGTAAGAAGAATCCTGGTTTTGAGACTCAGTTATTTCCATTGTACCCTGCAGTTTATACTGAGCAAGAAGAGACAGCTTCTTTCCAAAAGAAAAGCAACCTGGGACTTTAAAAATGTTTACAAGACCTAGGTTTTTAAGCCAGTGTGTGTTCATCCTTCGTTGCTGAAGAAGACCATGCCATCAGAGAAATAATGACATGACTTGTACTTGACTTTGTTTTGAGGGAGGGAGGGCTGAGGTTTTTAAGTAGCAACTCTATGGATAATCCATCCTGGATCCTCATTTTTCTCACCACAGCCCAGCCCCATCATATGTACAGTGTCTCAAGGGCTCGCTCTCATATCTGTCTTTCCCCGGCTATCAATATACCCCTACAATTCATTCTCTCCTTTCTCTTCCAAATCCTTAGCTTGGCTCATGAATCAGCTTCAACAACACCTCCTCCATGGGGCTTTCACTGGTTGTGGCTGTCTTCCTCCTAAAGTTACCTTGTAACCACTTTGTATCTATATCACACAGAACTATGCACATGTTGCGTCCCACATAGAAGGCCATTTCCTTGAGTTCAATACACTTTGATTTGACAGTGCCTAGTATATCACAGGGCATTTAATAAGTGCTTAATGTTTCACTAGAGGTTAAATGGAAGGGTTACACTTGGTAACCAATGGGCTGCTTCACCTCTAATAGTATGTGACGTTGAAATGGCCATTTCTTGTTAAGTTTCCTTAAGTTTCCATACCTGGTATTCCATCTGATCAGGGTCCTCTGAAATCACACTTTGAGAATCCAGAGAATGACGACGTCTTTCTCGAGCACTACGTCTGCTGGTCGCGTTGTTCCCAAGATCATCGGTAAGATCAATGGTGAGGTAAGAAGAGTTCAGGGAAGACTGGATAGCAGCAGGCAAGGTGCCAGTGAACTGTCGACGCCTATTGCTCTAGAACAAGGTGAATCAAAATGGTAGAACGAAGGGATTCAGTCTGACAAAAACAATGTCATCAAAAAGTGATCAAAGGAGATAACGCTGTCAAGATCAAAGCCAGGGTGAAGATGGTAGATGCAAAAACAAAGGTAAGGCAGTGGGAAAAGATTCCAAAGAATAGATTAATAAAAATATACATACACACAAATAAACGCATAAATATGAACTAATTGTATTTAGGCCAATTATAGATAGAATAAGGACCAAACTTGGAAACAGAGAGGAAATTCCTACTTCAGTCCTAATTGTAGGACTTAAAATCTAATTTTCCTGGCTTTGAGATCACTTTTCTAACAAATAAACCATGGGTAGAGGTGAGGAAAAGAGGTGAGGGAAAACCCTTGAAGTGACTGAAGATTAGATGAGTAGAATGAAGTTGGGTGTACATAAAAGTCCTGAAACTTGAGCAAGATCAATGAAAAGCTCCTTAAGTGCAGTAGGGTGAGATAAGACTCTAGCCCCAAAGGGCAATGGACAGGTAAGGGGGCACAAAATTTTTGTGGGAGATACTGCTCAGATAGACAAATAGGTGTGACTATTTTTCAAGGTTATTTTGTATAGTCTCAAACCTTAAGATCTTTTCAGCCTAAAACTGAGTAGCTCGTACAGACCATCAAAAGTAAACAGGATTAAAACTGACCAGTCACAGTATTCCACCCATAAATCAGGTAAAACATATCCACTGTCATGAAGAGGTACAAGACAGAAGAAAAGTCAAAGGAAAGGGAAGAGGAGAAAGTGACCACTCTCCAAAGGCACTGGGGGAGAGGAGGGAGTCACTGACTAGATAGGATGTCCTGTAGCCCAAAAGAACTAAGAGAAGAGTTATGTGTGCTTGCTCATTTCCAGCATGGAAGCCACATACCCCCCAGGAGAGGAAGAAAGGCACCAAAAGACAATAGCGAGAGAGGAATCTTCAAATGAGGAAGACAGGCCCAGATCTCCCTCCCCACCCTCTAGCTTAGAAATCAAATGGGGGGAGGGGAGGAAAGGCCAGGGAACTGTGCCCTTTGCAGAACCAACCCTGGTCACAGGGGTCTCTTTGAAGTCCGAACTGATATCTTCAGTTTCTTTCTTGTTGGGCTTGTTGTGCTCAGCCCGTGAGGCCATGCGTGGGGGGGGTCTACGTCTTCCCCACTCATTGGGACTATCCTCACTTCGGGACTGGACCTGGAACCAAAAGAGGACATGTCCAGGTGGTCTCAATAAAAGACTTGACTAGACTAAAGGGAAAGAAGCAACGACAAAAGAATTCTTTCATTAAATCTTTAATCAACAGTAAGAGCTCAAGGTAATTGGAGTCTTATCATTTTTCTTATTGGGAGATAAAGTACTACAAAGGATGTAAGCAGATGTTCTCTAAGCAGGTTTTTTGAAAGAGTCCCCTACTCTCTGACAAGCATAACTCGCCCCTTCCATCGAAAACTCCCTCATCCCCAATAACTATCCTACCCCTGCATAAAATGTCCTATTTCCCAGGTTGATTTCCCCCATTTTAAATGGCTAAAACTAACCCAGTGGTAAGTTATAAAAAGATCTGATTAGTGTTCAAACCAGCTGATTATCCACTCAAAACGTACAGCCTAAGAATTCTTTGTGGGATTTTGGAGGAGTCTACTGTGGGAGTAGTCACAAGAGGCAACAATTTTGCAAGTTGGTTGGACTCACAACCTTAAGAACACCAGCTGTCTTATTATGTATTCTCTACAAGAAGATTCAAGAAGTGAACCCCTTTCTAAAGAAAAAAAATCAGGCTCCCAAGAATCTGAGGTCACATTCAAAAAAACTCTTTTAAAAAGAAGAGTTCAGTATAATTTCATTCTTTTTCCAAATCATAGGTAAAATGAAGCTAAATTGTTAGTAATTAAAGCTAAGTACCGAATAAAACATTTGGGTAGGAACTGGTCTTAGGAATCAAGAAAACTGGGTTCATACACTGGGATCAGACTCTGAGCAAGTCCCTTCATTAAGTCTTCAGAATCTCATCTGTACAATGTACAGATGTACATCAATGTACAATACTATTTGTATCTTCTATTTTACTCTTTTGTAAAAGCACCATCAAGTTGTGTTATTACTTAGTACAATAAAAATTAATGCCAAGAACTCATAGGTTTTAAACTTGGAAATTTTGCCGTAGGTACCTAAATCTTTCTTGATAATAATTTTTCAGTTCAGATATGTTTGTGTAAGTGCCCATAGATCCAGGTACATGGTGTAGCATGTCCACAGAAAATGTTCCATTTATTTATTGATCAATTCAAGATTCTTTGCATAACACAGATCGCTGTTCAGGTTCAAGGATGACTTACCTTTGAACTTTCAGGTTGAATCTTGGTTTCTCTGTACAGCTTTGGCATCACAGGGATTTCTGATACCTCTGAATCATCAGTCAGGTCCTTTTACAGAGAGCAAATTTGTAAGTTTTCATTTTTTAAAAGAATGGAACTAAAAAAAAAGTCCTTCTTTCCCCACTAACACTCCCAATGAAGTTTGATTTAAAGTGACATAACATTAAGAACTAAACTAATATTTCCTTAGTAGTCTATGAGAATAGACATTATAATCTGGATAGCGAGGCAAGCAGGTCAGAAAATCCAAGTAAAACTAAATCACAGTGTGATACTAGGAAAGAAAAATCCAATGAAAAACTATGTTGGACTTGGGAGTCGGCAAGACCTGAGGGTCAAATGCTGCCACTGGGCACTTACTAACTCTGTGATCATAGATAAGTCACATAAATTCTAAGTCTCAATTCCCTCATCTATAAAATAGGAATAGTAATACCTACCTCACCACATTATTTGTGAGGAGGATCAAATGAGAAAATTATAAGTCAAGTGTTCTAGAGTCACTAAAGCACTATTAAAAACGTTAATTATTAAATATGGAACACTGACTCAACCAACCATTAGGCCAATTTGTAAACAAAATTTCCATATAACAAACTTTTTTCTATGAAGGTTAGGAGGTTATAGCCTCCACCCCCTAAAATCAATGTGTATTACAGTACTCATACAATTATCCCTTCCTTAGTGTTGAAACAAAGAAGTGAATGAACCCAAGTCATCCCAGACCACTGAAATCCAAAATGCTCTGTCTATTTGATTCTTCTCTAAGGGCCTGAGGGTCAGAATCATGAGAGCTGGAAAGAACCTCATAGGCACCTCATCTGACTCATTCCCGGAACAGGAATACCCCGCTCTCTATCAGAGTTATCTAGTCTGGAGTAACAAACCTCCAGTGATGGAAATAACATCAGTACCTCCTAAGATAGCCCATACCTGCTTGGACAGCTCTCACTGTTAGGAAGCCTCAATCTGCCTCTCCATTGCTCCTGGTTCTCTCACTTCTGAGATCAAGCAAAAGAAGTCATATATCCTCTACCAAATAAGCCCTTTCCAACATTTAAAGGCATGATTTTCAACACCCTTATCCACCTACACACTCTTTTAAAGGGGGTATGGATGATATAGACCACATAGGGGAAAGGATTGGAGAAAGAGTTGAATTTTGGTGATGAGTTTAGAAGGCAATGAAGAATCCTTGGGCAAGGAGGACCTTTGCTTGAAAAACCATTCCATTATCCTGATTCTTGAGGGTCAGAGAATAATGATGATGCCATTCTGGAAGGATGTGAGGAAAGGGCAGGAGGGAAAAAGAATCCTAGGCATCTCTTACAATCTTCCTGGCTCCAGGAGAATAGCTAGAAATCCAGTGAGTGAGGAGAGAAGCTTCCCCTTGAAGTTAAAAGCCAACAAGGTCTCCTACCTCATTATCAAGAAAGCACCTGTGCACTGATCCAGGCCCCTGAGCCCCTTGGGAGAAGGGCAAAGGGATAATGGGGTAAAAGACTCATTAGATGGGTACCTCATCGAAGGTGATCATATGAGAGAGTTCCCTTTTCGATAGTCCCCGTCGGCTTACCCTACGACCTGTGGAAGTAACAAGATGGTCACCATGGCAAGGATAGGTATGGCATGTAAGTTTTTTTGGCAGACTCAGATTTCCCTTGTCTTTTCCCAAAAGGCCCCTGTTCCACCCCAGGGTCCTGTGCCCCAAAGTTATGTCCTGCAATAAAAAAAAATCAGTGGGATTGGTTCTGCCCCTCATTTCAACTCCACGGTTGCCTCATTTGCAAAAATGGGAATAATAAAGCTCATGGGGAGGCAGATATTGGCTCTATAAACAAACAAAAATTAAAATTAGAGCTATCCACAATGAAATAAAGGATCCCCCTCTGAAGGGTTTGTAAGAGAACTATAATATAAGCATGAAGGCAGGATGGGAGAGTAGAAATAATATTTGTCTTTAATATGACCAATCAAGGTCCTAATTCAGATCTGTCACCTGCCTTCTCTGTAATTTCAGGTTTATGTTTTTTAAAACTTTTACTAAATTAAATTTTACTTGACTATGTTCATGGGGCTTAGCTTTTAAAAGGTCCAGCCCCCTCATATTATAGATATGGAAACTGAGGCAATGGGAGGTCAGCAAAAGGGACTTGTCCAATATCAAAGAGGCAGTTAAGTTGTAGATTGGAGCCCATACCCTCTGAATTTAAATGTTGTGTTTTCTTCTGTTAATACCTCTGTAGTCTGTCTATTCTTCATAGTACTACATACCAAAATATATCAATTGACAAATAAACTGAATTTCTACTCCATAGGATTCTAAATGATCATGGCCAGTCCTCCATAAGGGGCCCAAAACCCTTAGTCTAGTCCACATAAAAGATCAGGTTTCTAGGGGTGGTATACACAACGTTCTCCTCTTCTCTCCTAACCCCCCTACCATGGAAGTCTCAGCACTAGAGACTCAGATGCCCTACTGCCAGCTTTCACAGTCCATCCTTTCAGGATGATGCCTATGACAGGAAACAGTACTCCAGAGTAAGTCCAAACAGGAGAGGAAAGATTCCTCTCTCATTCAAAACTTCTATTCACAGTCTGAGATTTCAATCACGTATTTTTTGCTGGCCTATTAATATATCCTGAATTTTTCACAGACAGTGGTCAACATTTTAAAAGTGTTGGTAGATGCCTAATGATAATACTGCCCCAATAAGCATCATGAAATATGGCATTCTGTGAATTTCCCAATGCTAAAGTGGCCCTTGCAGCATCGTCTATTTTATACAGATAAAACATGACTGGATAGCATAAGAAGTCATCTGGGGACTCCTCGTTATCAGAACCCTAAGGATGCATTTAGACCATCCCCCTTCCAAGTTTCTCAAATATCATGAGAACAAAAAAAAAAATTACCTTTGCTCTCCAGACTCTCCACTGCTTCCAGAACTGGAGGAGAGAGAGTGTCATCATCGCTGCCATTGACCAAACTAAATTCTTCTTTGTTGGCCTCCTCACCATTATATCTTCGAGTTTCTCCTTTCATTGTGTCCTATATGGAATGGCAGGGGGATCGGGTGGAGAAGAGGAACATATAGTAGACAAGGCTTTTAGGCTAGGATAAAACAACTTAATAAGATGATGACCCACAACTCCATTCCTGAAAGCATCTGATGGAGAGATTAGGATCATTCAGTGGTCTCAAAGGAAATCCTGCCCTCTATGCAGCATTGGTCCATAAGCTTCATAGGTCCTGTCATAGGTCCATTCAACAGAGACCCAGGTAAACCAGACCCAACTCCATTGGACAGACAAATCCCTGCCACCAAGAATGCCTAGGAAACATTGAGACCATATAGGGAAACCAGGAATCAGTGACGTGTGGGGATAAAGGAGAAAAGGAAAATGGTGGGACCCAATTCCAGCAGCTAGTGCCATTCTGACCTCCCGCTCTCAACCATAAGATTCAATCCTATTCCACAAGTTTTCTCTCCTCCTCAAATGCCAGTCCTGGCCACAAGTTTTGTCTTCTTGAATTTAAAGTACCAAAGCCATTTTTTTCAGTTAGTTTCAAGCCCTTTCTTTCAGCTTCAATGAATTAATTGTCTTTCCTATCCCTTTGTTTCTTCTCTCCTCTCCCTCCTCTTTCTCCAGGCCCTCTTCTCTCCCTTCTTTTCTCCCAAAGAACCACTTTCTCTCCTCTCCATGGAAGAACTCCTACCTTAGATAAATCTTCTGGAACCAATTGGCCAAGATTTTTGTCTATCATTTTGCCTGTCCTTCCTCACCAGTCTTCCCCAACTGAGGCTCTATGAATTCAAATTCCAAAAAGGAAGAGCAAGTCACCAACTGGCAAGTGGCCAGGGAAAGAAGAATTTACAGTGGGAAAGAGAGGCAAGGAGAGGTCTAAAGACTATCAACCACTCCTAAAATTTAAAATTTATGGAAGTGAATATTGAAAACTAAAAATAAATTGAAAAAAAAAAAAGAGAATTTTTCACTTACCCATTTAAAAAAAAGACTATCAACCATTCCTTCAGTAACTCTTAAGGACTTCTACTTTTTCATATCCCCAAAGACCCCGACAGAATAGACAACGGTAGTAGTTCCCTCTTTTCCAGGCTCAGTCATATTAAAATGGGCCTCCAGCCACTACTATAATAGCCTCTTTAACTATCTTCCAGTCTCTACAGTACTATTCAACAACCTTCAGTTCCCCAAAGTTGGAGAGAGGAAAAAAAAAAAAAAGAACTTCTTATGGCATTCAAGACCCTTTCACAACCCTCTTCCTGCTGCCTGATCTTTTCTGCTTCCTGCCTTTCCTTTGCTTTGCTTTTTTATCCATATCTCCTATGCCTGGATGAGCTGGGAGCACAAGCTCCCAACAACTATCTTTTTCTGTTTTAAGTACTTTTTCTTTCTTAGGGCCACAATTCAAATACTATGGACTTGAGGAAGCCTTTACTGACACTCCTCAACCCAAAGCAGAAAGTGATGGCTCCTCAAGTTAAAAAAAAGTACTTCCCTTTTCGCTGTCAGAGGTGGGGAAACCACAGCATACTGCACATACACTGTGAGACTTGCATTGTTACGAGAGGAATATACTCAGAAATTAAGGTGATAAAGACATTTTAATGCAATCTCTCCTCAAATATCTTTGCCTGCTCCCCTCCTTTGCTTCTTTTCTCAAGTTCTCTTCCACAGGTTACATGACTAATGTCTTCCCTTTCCCAGCAATTAGAGTATAAGACACCTGAGAAAAGGTTTTCTCTCATATTCATACTAGCAACACAGAGTTGCTTAATGAATGTGTAAATATAATAAAGGGAGCAGTCAAGAGGCAATTCTCCTTGAGTGAAACTTGAACCTTGTCACCATCCATTCATTCTTTTCAAGAAAAGGTCAAACCCCAGAAAACCCTTTCTTCAATACCATAATGTAATCATTGGCATTCTCTCTCTGCTCCTTACTCCCTGTAATTCTTCATCTCTTATTTTTTACCCAGGATTTTACCCAAAAGGAGACTATTGTCCAGACTGTAAACTTAAAAATATTCTTATCCCTATTTGAAAAAACTAAAGACCCCCAGGATGGGGTGCTCTTTCTACCTGGTCTACTTCTTTGGTTAATTCACTTACCACTCTGCTTGGTCACTTCTTTCCTACAGAAATCACTTGTTTCTTTGTTGCTGTCCACGCTTACCTAAAGGGAACTGCTTCCTTTTTAATCTATCTCTTGGCCTGGGCTCGAGGAGGAGGCCCTGCAACTTTAAAATTCCAGGAAGTCAAACTAGTAATATTTAAAGAATATCCTTACATTTTACACTAAAGATCAGCTCTGATTCAATTTGGTAATTGTGTCCAGTTGGTTACCACAAATATTACCAATTACGTCTGAGCCTCAGTTTCCTCATTTGCAAATGAGCAGGGGCGACTGGATCTGGGTGTCAGGGTTGGTATCACCTTTGTGAGTTAGGGGCTGCCACACCCTTTCCTGGGCTTGGCCCCCCAGCCACTGGTCTGACCAAGTGCTGGAGGCCAAAGGGAAAGGACTGGGGAGAAAAGGGATGCAAATGAGGTCGGGAGTTAGACCACGACAACCAACCTTTTCCAAGGTCTTCTACCCCCAGCCACAGAAAGTCCTGCAGGAGTTAAGAGTTAGGGAACCGTCTTCCCTCCCTGCCTTAAGGGCAGAAGGTGGAAGGGATGGGGGTGGGGAGAGGGGAAGGATCAGGTTGCATTAGTGGCCAAGGTCACAAGGCGGCGCTGTGTAGCACAAGCAGTAGGAGTGCCAGAGCGCCACCTGTAGGAAGTTCACAAGGTGGTTGCTTCTGTCTTTTTGATTCTCACCTAGGATTCAAGAAAACATTCACAGTTCTTGCTTTACTTTTCAGCAGACCTCTACAGTAAAGAGAAGTTCACATAATGCAAATTTGCCCCTCCCCATCCACTTCACTTAGCCTATATAACAAAGTCACATGCAAATAAAATCTTAGAGTTAGAGAAATAATGCACAAGCAGTGTTGCTTTCAGATTCCTTTCACCACTCTGGGTTTAGTGAATGGTTCAAGAATAGGTTTTAATTTGCAAGTCCCAGGTGCATTCCCACCAAGCAGAAGACTATTTTTCAAAGCTTTATGCCCTGGCATGATTTTTTCCTCCAAGGAGATGTAGAGGTCCAAAATGGTATTCTTCAATAAAATAGGTGGGTTTTGACTACATTAAAAATTTGCTCCCACAAGTAGGGACTTCTATCTATTATTTTTTGCAGAAATTCTGGGAACTTCTTTACTGCTTCACTATCTGCACCAACACCCTCTCCTGACAACTTGCACATTATAAAATCCTGCACCATTTAGAAATTGGGCAAACCAACCATTGCTTTATTGGAAATACCTGTGCTCCTTCAGAGTACTTTACCTTTAAATCTTTAAAGAGGCTTCAAAAGCCCTGAACTGTCAAAAAGCTTAAAGGAATACTCTTCAGACTCTGGCCTTCTGTCCACATAATTAAGAGTTTCTCCACCTCTAGAATAACATCTTCACTTTGTTTCCATAGACAATTCAACTTCATGCAAGCACTGTCTTTTGTCTACTCCATGTCAGGACGGCATCCTTCACTAAGCTCATGTGCTATGGATGACCATTTGTGTCCTCCTTCATATTTTTGAATTATTTTCATTTTCATTTCCAAGTCTGTAGGTTTATGCTTACAAGATGGTTGACTTTTCCCCTGAAGAGCATGCTTGCTGGCAGCCATGGTGAAAATAAAAGGATCACTATTGAACACAGGGAGAGGTGTAGCATCACTTACTTACTGTCTGTAGATACAGGGAAACTGACTTAGAGATGTTTCTCAGCCTCTCACTGCCTACATAGTACAGTATTACTTTGTGTTGTTTTCATAATTTTTTGAGGAAATGCAATTATTTACATGTAAGTACACATAGATGATAAGCACATTTACATAGATATTTCCATCAAGACATATGAGATGACTCACCCCTAGATCAAGTAAAACCTGGGTGAATAAATAAATGTCAGCTGTCTCAGAGCTGACAAGGATCAAATGTGCAGAATTTGAACCTTGATCTTAACCTCAAGCCCTAAGTATTCTTTATTCCTTCTATCACCATGCTGCTCTACTTTGTTGCCTAAGGTTACACAACTAGTGTATCTCTGAGCTGGACTGAAGGACACGTTTACCTTTATTTCACCACCATCTCCCTACCCCTAAGCCAAGCATTTGTTAAACTGTCAACTCCACTCAGTTACCTAGATCGCCTCCCTCTTCTGTGCATATTTGCCCAAACAAGCCATTTACACACAGAAACTCAGCTGACCAACACAGTCCCTCCAAAGTGGTCTTGAATTAACAGACTGAGAAATGAGTAAAATTTACAGCTAGAAGGGACATCAGGAAATAGAAGCTTGAAGAAGTATGACTTGCCTAAGGTCACCACACCAAAACCGAGAGTGCTGGAAACAGGATTCCAACCCAGCTCCCATGCTTACCAACATACCTCAGCTCCTTGGCTATTTTAGGGCTGCCTTACCTTCAGGGTTGGAAGTAGTCATTTATTTCATGCCAGGTTCCCTCCTACCTGGTCCCTGTGCTATCTAACCAGCTAACCCAGCTCATCCCAAGCCCCGGGCCACATTAACTCCTGGATCCAGGGCTGCGGCTTTCATTCTCAGCTTTAATTCTCTGTCCACAACAGGAAGGAAGCATGGCCACTTTGCCTTTTCCTCCTGTGAGGGGCGGGGGAAGGAGAGGAGGGAGGGAAGGGAGGGAAAATGAATAGTAGTAGTAACTGGCCCCAGCTTAACACAGGCACTGAAGCTCCAGATCCCCTCATACCTCCCTAGGCAGGCCTCATCCTTTTACCATAAACTCAGGAGGAAACAGGAGCTCTGCTCCCCTCCAGTTCTGGTTTATCTTTTCTAGAGAACAAATCTTTCTTTGGGTTTTATATATATATATATATCAGAAGGGCTGATCCCTGAGGTACCCTTTAAAAGCGACTGAATTTGGGTCCCCATCAAACCACACACATACCCTCCCCACCATGAAGCAATCAGAATTAGAGCCTCCATTTTCTAATTCCTGACACCAGGGGCCCAGGTTGTCCCAGCTCCTCCAGAAGCCCAACAATGATTAACCACCACCCTCTGCAATAAATAACATCTTACATTCTTTCTTCTGCAGCTAACCTCAAGCCTCAAAGCTTCATCTGCATTTCCTTTCCCAAAATGGCTGGTCTCATAGGTAACAATAAGCAGAAGCAATACTGGAATCCAGGCCTCCTGACTCCAAAATCTATTGTTTTCTTCCTACCTGCCTGCCTCTGGGCAGACACAGAATAGAGACTGTACCCCCAACAATCTGGCCCTCACAACTTTGGGGTCTACATGTTTCCAACAATAGAAGGGGAAAGGGAGGAGGAGTGGAGAGAGGAATAAGCATTTATTAACTGACTACTCTGTGCAAACACTTTTCAAATAACTCATTTTTGAAAGATTAAGGGATTTCTGAAAGCCTTCCAGCAATTGGTCAAACTGCTTTAAAGACAGGGAATCAGGAGGTCTAACTGGCTATTTGATCAAGGTATCTACTTGATTCATAATGGCTATCACCTGCCTTCCTTTCCTTACTACATTCTAAAATTATAACATAAGAGAACTATACCTTACACAAACCTTGTACAAAAATAAAAACAAAAATGCAAAGAAATTTACTTATCACTACCTAAAGGCACTAAGGTTTCTTGGTTTCCTTATTTGTGAAACGGACCTCAATTAGATCATATCAGCGATCAAAAAGGAGTACAGATTTAGCCGGTCACTTAAGTGACCAGCAAGTCTCCCAAGCACAGTTCTAAACCACACTATGATACTTTATAATCGAAGATGGAAAGTGACTTCAAGGAGTCAAATTACTAAAATGGGTTGGCTTTTTTTGCTGTCACTGTAATAGGGAAGAATCCTGGTTCAAATACAGGTTATACGAGATAGCCTAAGCTCCCTTTTCTTCCCTCCCTTCTTCTACTGTGAACTAGAATAGTAATAATAGGCAGCTAGGTGGCACCTGGCTGGCCAGGCCTAGGATCAAGAAAACCTAAGTTCAAATCTGGCCTCAGACACTAGAGACCATAAAGGCACTTCACCTGTCTGCCTCAGTTTCTTCCACTGTAAAATGGGAATGATAATAGTACCTACCTTGTAGGGTTGTTGAGGATAAAATGAGATAATATTTATAAAGCACTTTGCACAGCACCTGGCACACAGTATGCATTATATTAATGCTAGCTGTTATTATTGTTGGATGTAGGGCTTATACTCGGTAGAGGACTTTGAATGTCTCCTCACTCTTTAAGTCATGCTTCCCCACCCCATCCCTCCAAGATGATACACCAGGAATGGTCATGGAATGGCCCAGGGAGTTTGAGGAGTTAGTCTGAGGAGTTTGCAGGGGAGAGATGGGTTAGGACATGCCTGCGCAACATATGGCCCACTGGCCCTACAGATTTCAGGTGGCCTGTGAAAAAAATAGGGTTGCCACTGTTCACTTTTTCCTCTCAGGTGACCCATGGCAACCAACGATTGTCAGTCTGTCTCTAGTCTAATGACTAATCTGTGACCCAAAGAAGCTTAGCCTATTTTAATTTTGACCCCTACCTAATGCCAAGTTGTGCAGGTTTGGGTTAGGGAGTAATGTAGGTTAGGAATGTAGGTAGGTAATGTGGGTAGGAGTGATGTATAATGTTAAGAATAAAGTTGTCTCTGTAAAAGCAAACGCAAACAGCTCTTGACTACTTCCACCCACCCCAAGTCTAACCAATTGATAAGCAAAGAAATCGAGAGACAACAGACACCAGAGGTCTCTCACTTCAATGGTTAAGACCCAAGACACAGAAAGCCAGATCTATTCCCACGTCTGAAATATGTCAATAGGCTAGTGCTTAATCCATCCTTAACCTTCCTAAGCACAGGGACAAAGACCCTAGTCAACCCAACTATTATGTAAATGCTAGTAAATGAATGCAAATTATAATAATTTTCAACGTTTGGAGCAAATCTAGTGAATTAGGTCCATTCAGTTCCCAAGTTTTTATAGGTGGCTCTAATCTAAGCATATATTTGTGGTCATTTCCAGGACTGGTCCAAGAAGCCTCCTTGAGAGATAGCTTGAGTTCAGGCTGAATTTGGAGCCAGTGACAGGTTCAAATCCAGACTCTAACTCCAGGCATATGATCATAAGTGAGTCAGCCAAGCTCTCCAAGTCTGTTTCTCATTTATAAAAGGTAACACCTTTTAAGCAAGGTTCCTTGAGCACCATCAACTCAAAAAGCCCCTGAAACAGTTCAAGAAATGTCTAGGCCTCGAGATTGTTTCTTCATGTTTAATATGAAAGGAATACTAATTACGTTACCGACCTCATGTGTGTGTGTGTTTGTCCTTCGTTGCCAAAGAAGAGCATGCCATCAGAGAAATGATGACATGACTTGCATTTGACTTTGTTTTGAGTGAGAGAGGGCTGTGCAGGTCACCAGCCTCACTTCTCCTCCACAGCCATCTGAATCCAGTGACCAGATATTCATCAGGATGACTAGAGATGACCTAGGATGAGGCAACTGGGGTTAAGTGACTTGCCCAAGGTCACACAACTAGTGAGTGTCAAGTGTCTGAGGTGAGATTTGAACTCAGATCCTCCTGAACTCCTGTGAGAAGGGGCTAATATTAAAGCTGGCTACTTTGCATAAGTCCTTTCAAAGGTTGCCCAAAGTTTACAGCATCAAATCTAAACTCCTTAAGCCTATATTCAAAGCCCCTCCCCCCAAAAACCCCCCACAGATTTCCAGCTTTACTCGATACTGCTCCCCTAAAATATTCAGCAGTTGGATTGGTCTTCATACCAAACTCATCAGTTCTCTTTCCAGGGAAGGTCCTGACCTGCCTTAATCCAGCATATTCCTACAGCCAAATCATACTCCATCTTTTAAGGGATAGCTTCAGTGCTTTAGAAATGGGAGATCTTCTCTGAACCCACAGCCCTGACTCAATCTATACCCTCACTGGGTCCTCATCACATGACACAGCTTTGCTTACCCCAAGCACACCATAGCTTTAAAATCACGGCAGGCCAGATTGCTTAATATATATAAATATTACTTCCTGGGAAAGAGAGTTATTTAACCTCCAATGCTACTTTCTTCATTTATAAAATGGGGACAAATAATCTTATACTCAGGTTCACAGGCTTGTTTTAATGTTGGAATGATAAACAATAATTGTCCAGACAATTTTGAAATCCTTAAAAACTCTGATGCAATGTCCAACCACAAATTCCTGAAAATGAGGAATGCTTTCTATCCACCTCCTAAGAGAGGTAATGCACTCAAGCATAGAATAACTCTTATTTTTGGAAACAATGTAAGAAATTTGTTTTGCTCAACTATGCATCTATTAGAAGGGCTGGTTTTTTCCCATGAGAGAAGGGGTAGGATGGAGTGACATGAGGAAAGAAAATGCTTGTTCACTGAAAACATTAAAAATTAGAAATAAAGATAAAATAACATAAAGCACTCTGTAAACCTTATATAGCTGACATTTAAGTGTATAATTCTTCAAGTACACTACTATTCTCCCAATTACCCTGGCTAACCTAACTTTTCTTAGTAGTCTTGACCCTAAGTTAACTACAGACTATTCTCCTCCACTCTTACAGTTTCTCATGTCCTTCTAATCCTCAACTCTAGGTGCCTGAGCTTTCTAGGTAGTAAGTAATGTGAACTGTGCTATCTTTTATCAACTGGGCCCATACGAATAAGGGACTGGATTTGTTCCACTTAGATCCAGGGAAGACAGAATTAATGGGTAGAAGTGATCAAAAGAAAATCTTAGGTTTATTCTAAAGACAACATTCCTAATTATTAAAATTATCCCAAAGTGGAAAGTATAGGCTACCATGCTAAGTATAGGATTTCTCCTTCACTGAAAGTCCTCATTGAAATAGAGGCTGGAGGACAACCTGCCTGGCCTGTTAACAAAGGCGATTCTTGGTCCAACAGAGCAATTCCATAGCCTTCTACATGGCCCAAGGTGTCCAACTCAGAGTGGAGATTCTGTTACTCTGTGAATCTTCCAAGGTCCCAGGTGAATTTGGCTGGGGAAGATTGTAGCTGGAATAGCATTCAAGCCTCCTAACCGACAACCCATAGCTCCTTCCAACCTGCTGCCCAGGGGCAGCCCACTTTATCTCTTCAGAAGGAAGCAGCCAAGAGGAAAGGGAAAGAAAGGCTTTGTTCTTTGCTCCCAGAAAATGAACCGTCCAGAATTCTTATTACTGGCCCTAGGGGTTATTAAGGATGTCCTTGCTAGGAATCCAGGGGAGGGAGGGAAGTACCTAGTTCTATCGAGCAGTGGTATTTTGACTGTTAAAGCACTGTCACAGCTATGTTACGTTTATAGCATTTTATAGTTTCATAATTATAATAACCCTATCAGGTTATCGACTAAGAGTCAACGTCTCCATTTTGCAAATGAGGAAACTTCAGGAAGTAGTAGCAAAGAACCACGAGTATGAAGACTCTTCCCTGCAAGCCCAAGGCAACATTTTCTAAGGCCAGACTTCCAAAAAGGGTCAGAAGATGGGAATGTGAAGAATGTGAAATGGACACCTAGAAGGAAGGAGTCTTATTATAGCAGGGATTGCAGAACACAGAAGATACCAAAGGAGGAACATGAGCTCCAATGATATACCAGCTCCTCTTGCAATAGTATGCTCTTTTGACAGATAAGCAAGCAGGTTCAGGGAGCTTTGTCCAAGGCCACAGCTAGTAAGTACAGCATCCTTTCCACTATAAAATGCTGCCTCTAGAAGACAACATGGAGAATAATTCCCATTTCCAAAGCAAATCAGTTTCAACTGTTCCCTTTTCCCCTTCCCCTCCCCAAAATACCAGTAGGTAGGGTAAATATTATACAAACCTCAGGTTAAGTAACTGACCCAGAGGACACAGTATGGCAAACAAGAGCTAGGACTCCAGGATGTCTTGAAGATAAGGTCAATGCCCTATTACTACACTGTCTACTCCAACACAATACATTTGTAAATCCATTAAAGGTACACCACTCTGCTTGTACTGGTTAAATGAATATATCGAGGTAGAGGAAAGTATGGCAACCAAATGAATTCATAGTAGACCAACTATCACAACCCATCAAGTGCACAGAACTCTATGTTGAGACCACAAGGGACCTGTCCCCCACCCCTACTGGCTCTACATGATGACAGAGAGGGAAGGGAATGGAATGAAATCACAAGGGCAACAGCAAGTTCACCCAGTCCCCAACAGAAATGGGAAGTTTCTCTCCTTGGGGGTAAGGGAGAGAGATTTTTCTACAGAGGCTAAAATGGATTCAGGACAGTCCCTTCCTGCTCCACCTTTTAGTCAAGAGAGTTAGGCATGGACCAGGGTCTAACACCAAATTAGCACCAGAGAGGTAAAGGTGGAGATTGGTTAACAAGATTCATGTGACTGAAGTCCTGATGTGCTAATTGAGCAACCTTAAGACAGAGCAGAATGACAGTGAAACCAAAATATGTGAACCAAAGGTCACTCAGGACCTTAGAGTATGAAGGACCTCAGAGCTAGAAGTCTTGAGCTATGAGGTTGTTATAAAAAAGATCCTTCAGACTGGGTCTTAGGATATGTTAGTTCTAGGCCTGGCTTTACTACTTACTAACCTCTTCTGGTCCAAATTATGCTAGTTGTAGAAAGAGGATGCCCACTGAGTCAGTGTCTAAAAGTATTGAAGTTATAGCCCTGCTATACCCTGACCTGATTGCACTATTATCCGGTTGTTGACACAGCATTTGAAGAAGGAGATATATAGGACGGACAGAAAGAAAAGAGAAGGACCATGAGATTATACCAAAATTCAGTCCAATATGCCATGAGATATAGGAGAAAGTAAACATTTCAATGAGAACTTTCAGTGAGGAAGAAATCCTATTGCTTAGCAAGGTAGACTATTCTTTCCACTTTGGGATAATTTGAATAATTAGGAAAATTGTCATTTAATAATTAAGAATATTGTCAGAGGAAACCTGAGATTTTCCTTTTCTAACTTCCACCCATTAATTCTGCCTTACCTAGGTCTAAGTGGAAAAAATCCAGTCCCTCATCAGTGAGGGCACCACTGAGGAAAGATAACATGTAGTAGACATTAATAACATATAGATTAATCCAAAGAACAGAAACTATGTCACTTCTGCTTCACTCAAGAGGGAAAAAAATAGGGAAAATGGTAAAGTACACCAAATTTCCATCAAGTCAAATAACCTCCTTATTTAAATGGGGGGATAGGAAGCTTCAAGAGACAGTTGGCTCGCCTGGGGAGAAGGGGGCAGAGAGGGATCTTCAAGACAAGCTGGATGTAACCAGATTGAGAAATGGCATTTAAGGTCCTTCCAATTCTAAGAAGCAATTTGAAGGGTTAATTAAAATTAACATAATTGAAAATGTATGAGAAATATTGTAACTATAAAGTGAAATGCAAATAAGTTCATAGATGCATTAGGAAGGATATCATGGTATTACTTAGCAGTACAAGATGATTTTGGGAGAGGCTGGTTTCTTCAAGGAAGGCTTCTTGGCACAGTTGAAGATCTAGGTTTGAAAGACTGGAAAAGGCCCACAATAAGCGCAATAGGAATTGTGCCAAGGGATATAGGAAGAAGCTAACAACTTCCAATAGGTCTGGCTGAAGCTTTGGAAAAAGTACTTAAGCTCCATGAGGACAGCATCCTATACATAAGGGATGCATGTATCTTCTCATTGTTGGGTGTCTAGCTTAACTAGAACAAATCTCTCTCCTTCATCCAGAGATAAGAAAACTAAAACTTTGAAAGGGAGAAGTGAAGTCTAAAGTCATATGATTTAGATCTGAGTCACAACTCTAAATCTAGTACTATTTCCATCATAATAAACTGGATTCTCATAGCTTCATAGACCAGGATAGGAAGACCCTTAAGAGCTAGGTGACCATGGTTAAATTATTTGGGGTTTCTGGGCTTTGTAAAAGGAAATTTATAAAATCATGTATGTAAAAAGTCAACTTTTAAAAATGCAACATAAATGGCCATTTAGAATCCTGTGACTCAGAGAATGAACAGTTGATGAGTTTTATCCGAAAAGAACAAGACAGATAAATAAGCCCTAGGCCACAGAAGAAGGTACCCAGGAAAAGTAACTCCTATATGACAATTTCCCATCTAGAAAAATGGTCAGAGATTTTGGGGGAACTAGTTCTTCCCCCAAAGAGGGATTAATGGGCTTAACCAGACAGGAAACATTCTTCCCACCAGATGCTCAGTCTATAGGATGATTGAGTTTGCTTTAAGACAATTTTTTTATGGATATGGAAACTGAGGCCTAAGAAATGGCATTTATCTAATTTCACAGACCTAATAATTAGATTTAGGATTTGAAGGCAGGGCCTCTGACTACAAATTTGATGCACTTTTCCTTGATAGCTTTAGAACTTGACAAATATTAGAATAAAAGATACAAAAGTAAGAGAAGTCCTTAACTGGAGAAAAAAAAAAACACAACCCCCTCTTCCTCAAGCAGTTTTTAATGACCTCACAGATCCTGAGGGACAGAAGCAAATCTGTTTCCAGGCTGA
Organism: Notamacropus eugenii; assembly: GCF_028372415.1. Taxonomy (NCBI): domain Eukaryota; kingdom Metazoa; phylum Chordata; class Mammalia; order Diprotodontia; family Macropodidae; genus Notamacropus; species Notamacropus eugenii. The sequence goes on from NC_092872.1 coordinate 430,446,543, forward strand.
GAAAAAATGTCTGAAATGTGACCAGTCAATAAAATATCACATACATACATACACACACACACACACACACACACACACACGCACACACACACAATCCCCAGAAGCACAAGAGCAGCACTGCAAGAGGTACAAAGGACATGTCTAAGGAGGCTGGAAGCTACCAGAGACTGCCTTAGGCCCTGAAGATTCCATTCCAGGGGACCATAGGAATAGCCCTGCTTATGTTCCAAGAAAGGCCAAAATCTTTGCCACATTCTCCCCATAACAGAACCCAGGCCCCCAACATCCTGGCCTGGAGGAAATCAAGGACCAATCAGTTATGGTTGTGTTTTTGAAAAGAAAGCTCTTCCCAGGACATTGTTGTAATTCTGTTCAACCAGTTTTATACACCAAAAATGTCAGCTAAAAGAGAACAATTGGAGATGGTGGGAAAAAACCAAGCTCAAGAAAATCCAGACAACTCACAATTTTGACAACCATGTAGGATGTTTCCACCAGTCTCTGTGTGTCTGTGGCCTAGAGCTGCCTCACCCAGAGGCAGGACATTTGTGATCATCTAATTCCACTCATTGACTAACAGAGGCTGCTTGGGAGCAACCAACAATGTTTAAAATCATCACAAGAAGCAAGAACAAGCAATAGGCAACAATTCTGTCCAGGGGTTCACATGTAGCAAGCTATGTCTGCTACAAAAGGTGCCTGGGTTCCACTTAAAGCAACAGCTCCTGTAGAAGTTACTCCCTGGTCTTCCAAAACCAGACTCAGGTCATTGATAAACTTCTTCTTTGGGAAGTCCTTAACAATTGTATTGCCATCTCCAGCACTCAGGAACTTTCCAGGTTACTCACGGTACCACTTGTGAGGGCTCAGGAATGCATGCTAGGCTCTCTGCATGAACAACCCCAGCACTCTCCCCTGCTGCTTCTTGCTTCTGAAGGGAGCTGAGAATCAGAGCCCATCCCCCCTGCCCCTTCTATCCCCTTTTCTCCCCTCCCTTTCCTACTAGGCCCATTAGATAGGGAGAAGTAGTTAAGTGGAGAAATCATTGTGTTGTCTAAAGAAAGACAAGAAAAAACTACACTTCCTACCTCCCCCACTATCCAACTGGCCTATATGCTTTCCAGCAGCCTTAATACAACTTATTTTTCTTTGTACTCAAAGAAGTTAGAGCTTTTAAGCAGTCTTTTAATAAAAATAACTTTTTTTAAAAAGACCACGCTCAAGTTGATTAATTTTGCTGGTCCAGGTTTAAAGTTAAAAGTTTCTTTGAGGTGGACGAAAAGTTAATAACCATCACTCCACCCACCCACCCCTAGAAGAGGAACCAAAACCAATCTACCTTCCAAGATACCAATGCCTACTTGGAAAATAATAGCTCAAGCCCACAGGATTAAAAAAGAAACTTTTACATAAAGATTTGAAGACTCAATAAAGGAAAGAGGTTGTTCGTAAGAAAACAACTTCAGTTGTTTGTGAGAAAAATGTTCTGTAAACTTTAAAGAATGATAAAAATAGGATTATTTATATTTTTATTAAATCAAAATTCTAACTGACCCCAAAAGCAATGGAAAGTAGATTCAGAATTGAGCCTAAAAACTTATCACAAAATCACTGGGGTAAGAAAAGTAAAACAAATCATCAGCTGGAGGAAGAGTGACATAGACATCCACCATTCCTTCTGGGGAGCTTAGTCCTTTCAGCTCCACAAGCACCACCCTGGGGTCCTGACTGCTAAATCACATGGTCAGCAATCGTCTGAACCCTGCTTCCGGCTCTACTCTCTAGATCGCAAGACAGGAATAGGCATGCCAATCAATGACTCTACTTACCATGCTTGTGATTGCTAAGAGCAAAATATGCCTCTCAGACTACTTACTTTTTTAGTTTTAGAAGGAAAACTCCAGGGCAGGGAGTTTATTTGCTTTCGTTTTTGTAACCCCAAAGACGTAGCACTACCATAAGGAACTAACATAGGAAGTGCCCAATGAAATCTTTTTTCATTCATTCCATTCTGTCAGTTACTAGCTTGTATGTGCAAGAGTGAACAAGGTATTTCAGCTCTCCACCGTAAAATGATTTAGAGCCAATGACCCCTTATAACTACAATTTTAAAGTTAAATGGGAGCTGGGGGAAAGGCCATCTTGGTAGGATTGGTAGGGAGAGAGAATGTATATAGACTAAGAGATAAGAATGGGAGGGAGAGGGTAGAATTGGATGGTATTAAAAAAAGTCTCAAGTGCATGGTGCTATCTCAGGGAGGATTTGCAGGACATAGTAAGTAATTAAGCAAGGTGAAAAGATAAAGTTGAACTACAATCTACCTTTGTTTTAAGAAGCCCACACACCTACACAACTAAATCATGGAACTGAAATATCCTAAGCATTTGAAGGATTCTCACAATCATTTAAGACTCAAATTAGCCCATGTTATGTGAGAATTGAGATTAAAATTTAGGATTCCTAACCCCAAAACCAGTGGTCTTTCCATTTTCAATCATTAATAAGCATTTTCAGTGCCTACTATGTGCATGTTCCCTTACTAGAAAAGAGGGAAGACAAAAAAAGAAATCTTTGTTCAATTTTACTTATTTTCTACAGAGAGAACTTGTACATATTATGATGCCTAATGGCTTGTATTTATATAGCACTTTAAGGCTTACAAAGTACCTTACAAATATTAATTTCATTTGATCTTCAAAATAGCCCTGGAAGGTAGGTGCTATTAGCATCCCCATTTTACAGATGTGAATTGAGGCAGTGGTTAAATTAATTTTCCAGGGTTACCATATCTGAGGTTAGATGTAAACTCAGGTCTTCAGTTCTTCCTCACTCCAGGTCCAGTTCTCTATTCACTGTGCTACCTAGCAACCTCCATATATTCATATATACAAAACATAAACCAAAATACCAGATAATTAGGGTAAGAGGATAGTAATATAAAACGGTCATTCAACTACATCCCTTGACTCAGTCACCGAGGAACCTCAGCCTACAAATTCTTGGACTGAAGAACTATGTTTTGCGATATCTACTGAATGTCATCAGCAACTCTTAACTCATTAGGCCTAAAGATTTATTCTTTCTCTTCTCAATCCAACCCTCCCCAATCTTCTTTTCTGTTAGGGCCACATCACCATCCAGGGTTCCAATCTCAAAAACTCATTCATATCCTTCATCCACATCCAATCAGTTGTCAAGGCTGTTAATATCATGGTCTCTCTTCTATGGGTTATTATTACACCTGCCTAATTGATTCTTCCTGCTTTGGTAATCTCATCCGTCTCCTATCCATCTTTCACAGAACTTTCAAAATTATTTTAACACAAGACTAACTACGCCCATTTGAAACTATGTCAAAGGGCTATAAAACTGTGCATACCCTTTGACACAGCAACATCACTACTAGATCTATATTCCAGAGATTTTTTTAATAAGAAGGACTTATATATACAAAAATATTTATAGTAGCTTTATGCAGTGGCAAAGAATTGGAAACTGAGGGAACGCCCATCAACTGGGGAATGGATGAATGAGTTGTAGTATACGATTGTGATGGAATACTATTGTGCTATAAGAAATGACAACTAGGATACTTTCAGAAAAATCTGGAAAGACTTACATGAACTGATGCAAAGTGAAGTGAGAAGAAGCAGAACACTGTGTACACTATTGTACAAAATGATCAGCTGTAAACGACTTATGAAATAGATGACTATGCCCCTATTTTATCTTAGTCAGTTAGTGACTTTAAAGGATTGGCGATTAGTAGTAATTATCAATATATACCCATAATCAATATACATTTAGCTGATCAAATTAGCCAACCAATCAATATACATTTAGTCTTAGTTAATCAAGTTAATATTTTATGCCTGTTATCTATCTATATATATATATATTCAATTAACATTAAATTTATTTATATATATTTAATCAACTAATCAGGAATAATCAAATAGGATATTCTCCCTTATAAAAGGAACCCAGACTCTTATAAAAAGCTTCAAACCTTTTATGAAAGACCCCCAACTGCATACTGCATAATCAGTATCATTATTGCTATTATAATACATATATTATTATAAGCAAACTAAAAAGCTCACTTTCCTGATCAAAGGAAGTCAGCTAGGGAATGGTTGCCCCTTCCTCCAGCTAAACAGAGGACTAAGCCCAGAGTGCAGATGTGACTCAATTACATAGAAAGTTCTCCAGCCATTCCAATGCCCTTCCACCCTTCATTATCTCCTTATTGTCCCAAATGAGGAGATGGCTATGAGCATTTGGTCATTGAGTGACCCTGGTTGCCAGGCTGTGACCTGTCTTCTACCAGCCCCAGATGTTTTGACATCCATTCATCAGCCTAACCCCATGAACCTGCCCTTCAATTTTGATAGGACCTTCTGGAAGGGCAAGATAGGTCTGTTAAAGTCTTTTGGACAATCTATCTAACAACCAATGGGATTCTGTATTTTGTACAGACCCTCCAGGAGGGTTTATGCACCAGACTCTCTATTTTTGGCCTGTTCTACTTGTATTGCCCAGATAGCTAGCACTATAAAAATAAGATCCTGGGGGAAGGGTACATCTCAGATCATGAGGAAGGTCTGAGGTCCTATTCATTAAATGAGGCCAGGTCCTTTTAATAAATGATTATTGGCCCAGAATTCTGCCTCAGTGTTTTTTCTTGCAGATTGGACTTTTTGGCCTACACTTGGCTATTCTCAGCAATACAATAATCCCAGACAATCCTGAAGGATTTATGATGAAAAATGTAATCCACAGCCAGAAAAAAACTGATGGAGTCTGAATGCAGACTGAAGGATGCTATTTTTTTTTTTACTCTGTTTTTTATATGGGTTTTTCTTTTTGGCCTGTGTTTTCTTTCACAATATGACTAATGTGGAAATATGTTTTGCATGACTGCACATATATAACCTTTATCAAATTACTTACCTTCCCAATGCGGGGAGGGAGAAGGAAGTACAGGAGATAACTTGGAATTCAATTTTAAAAAAATTTAAAAATTCTTTATAAATGTAATTTGAAAAAAGAAAATTAGAAAATAATTATGGGGGGGGGCAGAGGGAATGAGGAAGGCGGGGAGACTAACCATGTGCTACCCTGCTGAAAGCTCTTCAGGGGCTGCCCGTTGCTTCCAGGACAAAATGAAACATTTAAAACTGTCAAACACAGCATAGCCCCACTTTCAGGCTACCTTTGTAGACTTATTTTGTATTATTCCCCAGCATCCCATGCGCACACATTCAGACAAACTAATCAATCTTCTGAGTTTTCTACCTTACACTGTTGCCTTCCCACAGGCTGTTTCTATTGCCCAGAATGTGCTTTCTTCTTACCTCCACCATTTCTTTTCTTAACTTTCTCTATGGCAAAATAAAAGTAAACACTGTAAAAATCATAGAAAAACCTCCATACTGTTAGTGAATTGGTCCAGCCATTCACTATGCAATTAGGAATAGTACTAACAAAGTGTTCATATGCTCTGGCTCAGAGATCCTAGTAAGAGATAGTCCAAGGAGGTCACTGACCTTTTTTTAAGGCCTCAATGACATAATAGCAGCATATTTTGTATTTCTGAAGAGCTGGAAACAAAGTAGATATCCATTAAGTGAGGCATGGCTAATCAAATTGTGATACATGGATATAATGGAAGATTACTGTACCTTACAACACTGTTAACTAGATGTATTTTTTAATATATTAATTACATTAACAAGTTAAAATTTTAAATTAAAAAAATTGCTGACTTCAAATAATGAACCCAGATGCATGGGAATTTATTAGCACAAAGTAAGCAGAACTATGGTGCTATGGAGTTTTTTTTCCTTTCTCCAGGCTTCTATTTCCTGGTTTTTAGAGACTCATTCCTTCAAGTCGCATCCAGCTGTTGAACCAATTCCAGCCAGACTGGCATCCCTCAGTTCTTCCACTTCTATTTAGTTCCCTTCTAACTGCTTAGCCCCTTTGCTTAGACCTACACATATCCTCTGAATCATAAGATCCTTGATGGCCCAGGGCCCAGTTCAATTCTCAATATCATGTCAAAACCTTCCTTGACCATACTGAGTCCACAGTGAAGATCTCTCTCCTCTAAACCTCTATCCCCCTTCTCCCTTGGATAAATTCTATGACTCCTTGACCATGTCTTCTTGCTCTCTGTATGCCCCCACATAGCACTGAACAAAGACCTTGTGAGAATTAAGTACACACACACAAAAAAAATGTATAGAATTGGCAAGGCTAAATGGTCATGGGATAAAAAGTAGATTAAGGAAGCCCCAAAACAACATAAATATAATATTTAAATTTTTTTACATTTTTAAGAGCTAGACAGGTGTTTAGAACATAATGTCAGAGGAGAAGCGATCATCTTAACTTCATTTTTACAGATGAGGCACATAAAAGGAAAGTAATTTGGCCAAAACAGGTAGACTAGAACTGGAACTTAGCCTTCTGTATGATCTAGTGGATCAAGTACTGGACTTTGAAGTCAGGAAGATGTTGGTTAGAATTCCCTCAACCCACAGGTCACTTTAATTCAGTTCTTGTGTTTTCTCATCTGCAAAATCAGGGGATTAGATTCAATAGCCTGTAAGGTCCCTCAGCTTCTCCTCTAAGATGACAGGAAAAATTGTGGAGAATACCAAAGAGTCCACCATCAGAAGACAGTTTATCAGAGACACTGATAAAAGGCTTTCCTGTTCCATTGGGGTAAATACTTGCAGAACTTAGAATGGTGCTTGGCACAAAGTAGGAGCTTAATAAATGTTTGCTTCCTCCCCCACACCAACATCACTTTGCACCATGCTTTAGTTGCTTTCTCCCTCTGCTTCTGGGGCCACCTCTCCAAAAAGCCAATTTTCCCCAGAATCTTCATTTTGAGAAAGGACCTAGATCAGCGATTCTTCACCTCACCATCATGCCCCAACACAGGTATCATCTTCCATCCCTCCAGCTTGTATTTCTATCCCCAGCACTTCACACCATACCTACCAGCATAGTAAGCAGCTAAGTGAGCCTGGCCTGAAGTCAGGAAGATTAACAATCATGAGTTGAAATTTGCCTCAGACACTTAACTGGCTATGTGACCCTGGGTAACTTACTTTTAACCCTGTTTGCCTCTATTTCCTCAAGTGTAAAATGCCCTGGAAAAGAAAATCTCTGCCAAGAAAACTCCAAAAGGGGTCACAAAGAATCAGACACAGAAAAGAATGAATTGAATTCATCTGCTATACCACAGCTAAGTAAGCTTAAGATCTGAAATCCCCAGATTCCAAGTCATACAGGGTCTTCCTACTATATTACCTGGTTTACTCCCTCCAGATAATGGATAGTCTGCATTGGAACTCTTCTTTAAACATTTACAAAGCCCACAATCATACCTGAACCAAAGCCTACACACATATCATAAAGACAGAGGGCACCATTACCCGACACACCAGCTTTCCCTTCTGCCCTTTGACCTGGGAAATGGTTAAATCCTGCAGGTAAAACAAAAAGATGATTAAAGGTCAGTAGCCAGTTGTTAATTTAGCTGTTTCAAGCACTGTCACACTGATGACTTTGAGCAATTACCAGTTCTGCAACTCGGATTGATTTGCAAAGCTGCGATGAATTAGGATGATCTAATTCTGATCACTTATACCCTTCCTCAAATTTTCAGTAGCTTTCTGTATTACCCTAAGTGTTAGGGCTCGGCACAGTAGACACACCTAACTAAAAAACTCAAAGGGTTGCATACCCCTTAGTCTGAATGGTAAGAATAGAGCTCTTAAACACTGCAGATCTAGTGTATTTGTGCACTACACTTGAACCCCAAAACTACTTTAACCCAATAAACAATAATTAACAATAAACCTACTCCCTCCCTTATTTTAATCAAGCTTCCAACCAGCCACAACCTTAGGGTTAATAAATTTGCATATCAGTATCCCAATCCAGTTAAGGTTGGCTTATTAGCATAAAGTAAATAAGCACACCCACCCCCAGTGGAAGGAATAGGCCTTAATCTTTTCTGTTCCCTTTTCTTCTAGTCTCACTGACTTCTAAGCCTTCTCATCCATCAGGCTAAAATAAATGTTTCTCCCTTTCCCACCTCCCCAGTATCCTGAATAACTCTTTGAGATCCACCAACCAGTATGTAGAAGGAAGTGCTACCAAAATATCCTGTATCTAACGTACCATATTCTTCGTTGGGCTTTTTGTTTGGTTGTCCTCCTAGTCATTGTTGTTTGTAAAAGAGCATAATTCAAGATGAAAAGGACTTCAACATCCCTCACTGTATCCCTAAAGGGTGAGGGGGCCAGCCAGGTAGAAGACAAGCTCCGGGACATGATTTCCATCTGAGCTCCCAGAAGAATGAATGAAAAAGCCAGGGGAATGTGGAGGATGCAAAAACAAAAAGGAGTCCTTGCCCTCAAGGGGCTTATATTCCAAATGGGAAAACAATTTAGGAAGGGAGTGAGGATGGGGAGGGGGCCGGGTTTGGTTTTCAATTTCTGGGTGGGGGATGGAGGGGGGAAGCTCTTAATGGAGAAAAGGGGGAGAAAGATCAAGGGGGTCTAAGTCTATGCTTACAGGCAGAGCACAAGTGAGTGAGTAGAGGTCATAATATAGTTATTCCTTGTACATCAGTGGGGGTCAGGGGTGCAGTGCTCCTCAATCTGGAAAATCTTCCTAAAAATTTTTGGCCCACCCCTTTGCACCAGATAAGCTTGAATTTTTTCTTTCTTTTTGGAGTTTTTACAATACCTTATTGGCTACCCTATCCCTTGCAGCTTTAAAACCTAGGGCTTGCTTCTCTTCTTGGCTGATGTACTGGCTGAGGCATTTTTTTCCAATATAGGGCAGTTTCATCAGCACTGAATATCTGTTCCAGTTTGTAACTTTTCTCTTCAGTCAGTTTCTTCAGGATTTCAGGAGACTCCCAAGCTGTCTCGATCCAAAGACACTGGCTCTCCTGGTACTTTCACATTGCATAGGCTATATCGTTTTAAAAAATTTTTCAAACCAGCTTTTGCTGGCCTAAAAATCCATAGGGGTAGGCCCTTGACCTTCATTTTCCTATAGGAAATCATATAAGGACTTAGCCTTTTCTTGTATGATGCCAGAGTCTACTGGAATGTCTTTTTTTTTTTTTTAATAACAATCCTGCACCCAAAAGAATATTGCACTTTCTATTCAAGAAAGATGTGGCTCCCTGGGTTTATGCAAATACTTTGCAATTGTTGGTGAAGCTGCAGCAATTGCTTCCAGGATTTCCTCTTTTTTCTTGATATGCCTTATGATCAACTCATTAACGTCATAATGGTGGACAACCTCAACAGCTGTTTTGCCTGAATGAAGTATATAACAATTCTACTTTTTTCTTAAAGTTCATCACTTTCCTGTTTCTTGAGAACACTTTTCAAACCACTAGAAATACTATGCTTGGGACCTGATTTTAGTAGGGTTTATGGAATTTAAATGACACGAAATACAAGTTAAGATGCAAAGGTCACTTAAGAGATCACCTCAAAGTCATGTGAGAGATTGCTGTAAACAAGCTTGGCATCCCCACAGTGGAACCAATTGTTTTTTCTACAAATTTAATTTTAAGAAATTAAATGTGTATTCATTTGTGTTATTAAACAGTAAAAAGTACAGGTAATATAATATACAATAGTATATGCATTTTATGCAATTATGAGTTACTAAACTTTTTATATTTCTACATTTCTAGCCTTTCTGTATCACCTGCTGGCTTTTGTGTTCTTTTCGTAAATTAAACTTTTTACTTATTTTAACTTTAAAGAAGAAAGGTTTATATTTGTGGTATTAAAAGATAAAATATATTGATATTATACAATACCACACATAATTTTTAGGCATTTCTGACTTTCTAAACTTTTTCTGTGTTCTCTGCTGGCCTTCACTGTCATCTTCAATTTCCATAAAACTCCCCCCAAATTCCCATTTAATTTCTTATGTTGACCCTCAATATACTGAACCATCAATGACGAAAGCAATGGGGGAGGGATAACCGTAGAGCACCTGGGAAGATGAGATATCACAGAAGTGGAATGTGAAGTAGGCTAGTGCTGGATAGATATGTGAATGAATGAAAAAGTTTAAAGAGCTTACAACAGACACCAAACTGAACTACTAGGAATGTAAATATTAAAAAAGGAAAGAGGTGGAGCTAAGTGGAATAGTGGATAGTCTCAGACATTTCCTAGTGGCATGACCCTGGGCAAGTCACTTAACTCCAAAAGCCTGGGGAGGTGAGGGAGGACCAAAAAAAAAAAAAAAAAAAGGAAAGAATCCTTACCCTCAGGGAGTTAGGTTCAAAGAGGGAAGAAATGATCTGCACGTAGAAAGGACATGGAAACATGTCAAAGGAGGGAGAATTCCTCTGCGTTCATGCAATCCCTTAGCTTGCATTTTTGAGAGGAAATAGGCTCCATAGTCAAAGAGGGAGATTTGTCCAAGGTTAAATTGACTTAGCATCAAAGTCAGGAGAAGAGAGCATTATTTGGCTATCAGTAAAACTGACTTTGAAATGATTGTTTGGTGCAGTTAAAATGGCTCTCCATCTGGAGAGGCAAAGGACCTGGGCTCAAAATCAGGTTTTTCCATTTACTGCTGGTGTGACCTCTTTTCTCCAAACCCATTTTCTTGTCGGTCAACGAACATTTATTAAATGTCTACTATATGCCAAGCACTGAAAAAGGAAGTCAGATGAAGTCAACTGACTGCTAATGTTCTTTCCAGGGAAGCAAGGTGGCAAAGTGGACGCCGCACCAGGTCTAGACCCAGGAAGACTAATCTTTCAGAGCCAAGAAGATCCCAGTTGGGGTTATGGAGACTCAAGACATCACTGAAATGACTGAACAAAAAAGTCTCTTTCAACTTTAGATTTATAATCAATCCATAAAGACTAAAAGTAATTCTACCAACAGCTTTAGCATCATAAAAGGCCTGCCCTTGCACCTTGTAAGTCTAGGTCCTATTCCTACTAGGTGTAGAAATTTCCCATAGGTATTTTCTCTTCATCTGGAAAATGATCAGGAAGTCACCTTGCTTGCCATTATCTCCAAAATTTCTCCTCTGAGGCCTGTGATGATCTCTCCTAGTAACATTGCCAGGAAAAAAAAAAAAAACAACCAAACTAGCCCACATTTCTATGGTACTTTGTACCATAGAACTTGAGTTAGATCTACTGTCATCTGGTGCAAACTGCTCCACCCCCTCCCTCCAACACCTTTTGTTTTACAGATGAAGTCCCCAACCAAGGAGAGGAACTGCCTTGCACACATAGGCTAAATTCTGAACCACTGCCCTGTGATTTCAGAGCCAGTGCTCTTTCAATCTTATTTAGCCAAGTACATTCCTCACAAACCTGGGGGGAGGTGGTGTATATGTGGTACAAACATAATCCCCGCCATTTTATAGATGAGAAGACCTGAGGTCTGGAAAGGATAAGTCACTTTTACCATTCCAAAATCACTCAACTAGTCAGGATAAGAGTTATTCAAGTCAAAATTTGAAACCCAGGCCTTCTGCCTCTATTGCTTTTGAAAACACAAAGAGTTAGATGGCAGGTACCACATTCACAGGTACAGGGCTTATACATCCTAACTCGGTCACTGTAGCCTTGGGCTTTGGAGAGGATTTGGTTTAATTTTTAAGATGCTTTCTATCTCCACAATCAGAACCTAACACTAATGCCCCTCACCATACAGAAGAAACCAGGGCTTAATAAATATGAGGGGGGTGGGAAGTTGGGAAGCAATTCTCTTGTAAATCAAGAAAAAGTAATGTGATCTATGTTTCAATGTGTTTTTGTTAAATTTTTCCCAATTACATTTTAATCTGTTTTAAGTGCTGGTTAGAGTACATGTGTGTTTGACACCTCTGAAACTTTTTTTGATGCAGTGTAATAACTACCCCTTTCCCTTAAGAAAAAAAGGGCACTCTTGAGAGTTCCACTTCTCTACTGGTCAATTCTGATGAATTTTAAGAATCTCCAAATATCATCTATTTTGACCACACAACCCATGCAGAAATCATATTCTCAGAGTTCCAGAAAGGTAACCATCTCCACTACACTTCACCCAGGTCACTCACTACCTTGAGGTAGCCTATTTCATTAAGTTCTCCCCCAAAACTGAAATGTGTCTGCCTCCCTGGGCAACCCCATTACACCCCTTCCCAGTTCTCTCATGTAGAACAAACTCAGAGCTTAATCCCTTTTCCATATGTAGGTCATTGCAAGACAGCTTCAAAGGTCTTTAAAGGCTAGAATAAAAGACCAACTGCAAGTTGTTTAAAAAGGTGCAGTCCTGAGAAGGCCAAATGTTAAGTCATCAGCAACTAAGTGTGAATTGGGGATTATGGGGGAGAGAAGGGACACTGAGAGGATACAGACCTGCCCAAGCAGACAGGGGACATGACTAAAACCAAGAAAAACTTCCAGTTTGGTAGCTCATGACCTCCCCCAGGCCTGGAAATAAAGAACATTACTTGACATTGGGGAACATCAAGTTGGTTCTGACTTGGTGAGCTACAAACTTTTCTGGTTCTAGATTTCTGCCCAAGCTGTCCTTCACCTCCATATTCCTGCCCAAAGTTAGAAAATTAAAAAGAGGGTCAGCTACTCTAGGAAATCAATGAAATAAAATCAGGACCATTAAATTCACTTATTTCTCTAAGCCTTGAAATTTTCCAAATCACTTTCTTACCTTGGTAAGGCAGTCTGTGGAAGGAAAAGCCATCCAGTGAAACTGAATTTGTAGATGAGGATACTGAGGCCTAGAGGGTCAGCGATTTGTCCAGAGTAGTAGATTAAAAAAAATTAGTAGAGCTGACAACCAGCCCCCTTTCCCACTGTGCAGTCCCCATTTTATGACTGAGAAAACTTGAGGCTCTGAATTGTTATGACTTACCAGACAAAATTGGGATTGAGATCTATAGATGGTCTTTCATATTAATTACAAATTAATGGATATGCATACTGCCTATTTTGTAGGGTTGTTTTTATAAACTTTAAAGCATTATAAAAATGAGACCTAAAACTGATGAGTCTGTGAGGAAAATATACATGATGACAACAATGTACACAAAAAAAGAACAAAATAATCAAATCTGAATATTCCAAGTTATAATGACCAATGTTAGCTACAAAGAAGAGATGTGAAATTATGTAATCCTCTTTATTTCAATTTTCTATAGAACTTTTCTTTTCTTTATAAAGGATGGCTGTTTGGAAGAAGAATGGAGCAAAGGGGAAAACATCCCAATTTTTTAAGTCTATCACCTCTTACTGCTTTCAATCTAGGATCCTCTAGACAGCTTTCTACTGGGTTCCTTACTTACCACTTGATCACTTAGCATCAGTGACCCTGATACTACTAAGCCCAAAGCATTTGCAAACATTAGGCACAGCTAGCCTAGCTAGAAGGCACAATGGATAGTGTTGGACATGCAATAACGACGACTCATCTTCCTGAGTTTAAATCTGACCTCAAACACTTACTAGCTGGGTGACACTAGGCAGGTCACTTAACTCTGTTTGCCTTAGTTTCTTCATCTGTAAAATGAGTCGGAGAAGAAAATGGCAAATCACTCCAGTATCTTTGCCAGGAAAACCCTAAAAGGGGTCCTGAAGAATCAGACATGACTGAAAATGATTAAATAACAAAAAGTCTGACTTCATTTTGTGGGTAAAGCGACCCATAAAAAGGAAACTGAATGGTTTCAAGTGAAGACCCTCCATTTATTCTTCCTCCGGCAGAGTGAAATAACTTCTATCTTCTTCAAATACTTTATTAATAAAGTGTTTATTTATTAATAAACATTCAAATGTTATTAATAAGCATTTATTAATAATTTTATTAATTAGAAATTAAAATTTAAATAAAAATTAAAAATTTATTAATAAGCATTTATTAATAATTTATTAATAAGCATTCAAATAAAGTGATCTGTGGGTGCCCTAGGTGTTGGAGATATAAAGAGGTAAGTACTTAAACTGGGGGTATTGTAGTACATTCCCCATTACTATATCTAGAGAGCCTGGGAATAGATATTTGAACCTAGAAATCATACCTAGGAACTGGGCTTCCTGTCCAGTGTGCCTAACTATTATAGAGACAGAATTTTCTTGGTTGCTAAGACTCACAATACAGACGGGGGTCCAAGATTTTGGGGGGGTTTTTTTTGGCCTTGGAGTTAAGCATTTCTCTCATTCTCTGGGTGGGCCTCAGTTTCCTTAACTATAAAATGGGACTAAGATCAACACCTTCCCTAGAATTCCAGGGCTGCAAGAAAAGAGGTGACTGCATTAGTGTTGTTATTTTGCTCTAGCCACTAGCAAGGAAACACCTGATGTCACAATTCATCCTCTTTGGATTGTGCTTTCCTTCTCTATCCTGTTTGCCCTTCTCCCTCTAACTTTTTTTTAAGTTCCTTATTATTAACTTTTTTTCCCTAAACTGTTTTGTTACAAGGCATAGCTCTCTGAAAGTGAGAATCAAGAAAGATGCAGTGGAAAGGAAATAGAGGTGATGTAAAAAGATGTTAATAAAAATTCATTATTAAAAGAATGGAGCTTTTTTCAGGGAACAGTTCTGCTTTCATTCTTCCTTCTCTAAGATTCAGGAGTCTCCCCAGCCTCCCAGGGGGATAGCAACAGAAACTAGCACTAAGAGCATTACTCAACCAAGTCACTTCCATTGCTACAAATTTCCTAATCTGTGAAATGGGAATGATCATCCTTAGGACTACGTACTCGATGGACTAGGTGTGAGGAAAATCTGTGGTCTTTTGGATCCTTCTGGTCTAGCCTTTAAGATTCTACATTCTCAAGTACCTTCTAGTTCCAGGTCCTAAGGCTATAATGCAAAGGTGGGGGTGGGGAAGGCCTCCCAGGGTCCTCCGCCAAGCCATTGCAGCTTCTACACCAGCCCTGGCCTGCAGCCCACATCCCAGACCTTGGGGGAGGGGTTGAGATTAACAAGAGCCAACAGAGACAAAAATAAAGATGAGCCCCGAGCAAAGAGGGAGGAGGTGGGATACAAAAGAATCCCAAGGTGAGACTAGGACGGAGAAAATGTCATACTTCAAGAGAAGAGGAGTTAGAAGAAAAAGAGATCTGGTTAGAAGTTAGCTATTCCCTGGACATTTTCTATTGTTAGAGGCAAAGGGAACATTAACTAGACCCCCTCCTGGTCTTCCCCAGCACAAGGCCAGGATGTGCTAATTGGGAAAGACAGGGGTCTCAGTGGGTCATGGGGTAGAGGGCAGTCCAGTCCCTACTCTCCACCCCCTCAATTCCCCCAGCTCTGGAGGAACTGAGGCTGCTAGACTTGATGTCCCTTCCTCCACCCTTTTTATTTCCCCCCAATCCAACACCCCGGTAGTTCTAGATTCTCTTCCCTCACCTAGCAGTAAGTTGGAGCATGCTGAGTGGTGACAACTTTATGAGTCAGGATTTTTTCTTAACAGATGTTCTCTCCCTCCAGGAATAATTCCTATTCTACTTGGCTCCCAAATTAAATAGGTAACAAATCTAAGACCTTGGGAACTAGAAGTGGAAGGAGACAGTCATCATCTGGCCAAGACCTTCATTTTCAAAAGAGAATTGAGACCTAGAGCTTAAGTGACAGACTTACCACAGTCACCCTAGTAAAGAGCAGAGCCAGTATTGAAACCGAGGTCCTCTTGGCTCAAAATGCAGTCCTTTTCACTATAACCTACCTAATCCAGGGACTTACCAGATGACCAAATCAGGATCCCCCTCCAAAAAAGCTTCTCAAGAACTGGAACCTCTCCCCCCAAGACGCTTGGTGCTTCAACTCTAAGATAAGGTAAGATACCCATTAGCTCCCCAAATTGCCTCCATTCCCCATCCAAAATGGCACTGCTCAAACTTCTTCCAGCCTCTCCTCAAAAATTTTCCCCAAGCAACAAGCACAAACAAGGAGTGATCCTGTCTTCCCCTACTGCCTAAGGGAAGCAGTGTAGTGGAAAGTGGCCCTGGTGCCAAACACCTGAGGTGGGGTCCAGCAACTCATTCCACCTCTATGTCTCATGTTCCTCATCTCCAAACGGGGACAAATGATCCTGGTGTTATTGCCTAGCTCAAAGGACTGTGAGGAATGCTTTCTATAAATTTTAGAAAGTGCTATAGAAATAAGAGTTCTAAGTGCCCAGCTCTTGGATCATCTGTAAAATGGGGATAATATTTGTACTCCCATGCAGTTACAAGATCAAATTCATGGACAGATGTGAAAATGTGCTGTAAACCCTCAAGTTCCACATAAATGATTATTTCTATTGTCAGCTCCTCTCTCTCATCCCCACATCTTTGCCTTCCTTTTCCAGTCTCAGTTTTAAGAGTTCTGACTATGTTCCCCTACCCCAGGAATACATTAAGAACCCAATCGAGTATAAGTGACTTAGTTTGGGAATGCCTTTTGAGTTACAGAATTCACAAACCAGAACTCTTGTAGGGTCTGGATGTTTAAACCCCAGGATAGCCACCTCCTCTCCTCCCCATCTGAGGCCCCAGGTGGGCCTAAAGGAAGGGAAGTGAAATGGTTTAGCCAGTAGAGAAGACTGAGACTGGAAAATAGTGCTTTACTGAATCTTGAATCCTGCCTGCTTCTGCCCACTATTCAAGCCCCTTCCCCATCTCCAGCCTAAAAAAAGACCCTTCTCACAATGTTCCCTGGAGCATCTCTTTCCCCAAACCCCCTTCCTTTTCCTGACCTAACTCAACTACGCCAAAAGAAGGATGACTCTCTTCTCCCCTCTCAATAGCCCATTGCCCCCTTTCTCTTCCAAGTTAATATAGGCCTCTTCTCTCAATATTGAGGTGTCTCCTCACCACTTTCCCCAATGCAATAGTTTTTTCATTTTCCCATTTCCCCTCCCCCCCATCTAAAGGACATTATTGGTCTGAGAATGGACGCCCCCTCTGCAAAGGTATCCTTTGCCCCTTAGGGCTAAAACCCTTTTTTTCAAATAAGAGATTTCATTCTGTCTGTGGCAGAGAAAGCAGGCAGATGTCTCTTTTTCCTATTCTCCCTTCTCTACCCGGATGGATATGGTTCAGCTTTCCTTGGGGAGGGGCTGGAAGGGCTTCTTCCTTTATCCTTCAAGGTTAGTAAAGCTAACACCCCCTTTTTTCCCTTTTCTCTTGGAGGTGGAGGTGGCAAGGAAGTGGACATACACTTCCCATCTTCTTCCTCAGCTGCTTTCTCACAAGGATGGATGCTTCTCCTTACCCTCTCTCACTATCATTTACTTGAGAGACCAATATCCCCCTCCCTCTGCTCTCTAGGCGGAAACCCCGGCACATCTGAGTGGGGTGGGGGGTGGGGGCCGGCGGATGTCCTTTATTTTCCTAGGGAAGGTACCCCTCACCTTCCTCCCACCCTGAAAGGCCAGTCAGACAGCCCCTCACTACTTCGGTCCCAAGGGAAAAGTTAGTACACATGCCACCAGTCCGCCCCACCCACCCTCCCACCATGCTGGGATCCAGGGAAGTTGGGGGCGTGCTCACCTGCTCCACTGGTCAGAGTGAGAATGGGAATGCGGTGCTAGGTTCGGTGCAGTTCAGCGCTGCCCGCTGGGCCGGCTGGACTGGGAAGCACTGGGTTGCGCGTGGGGTTTGCAAGATCCTCAAAGCTTCAGTTTTCCCGGGTCTCGAATCTCAAAGCAACGACCTCGAAGCTATATTTACTTGGCAGCAGGTTAACTCTCCAGGTGCTGGAGTTCTTCCTTCCCTTCCAACAGGAGGGCTCCGGTAAAGAAGTACGGAGCACAGTGGGCGGTGCGCAGAGACCGAAGCCGCGAGCAGGGGGCAGCTGAAGTAGGTGGGGAGGGGGCGGAGTCCCAAGCCCCAGCAAGCCCTTCCCCGCCTAGCCCCGCCCCCAGCCAGGGGAGGAGGGAGCCCCAGATGCCAACCACTCAGCATCCCAAGAACTGATGGGGCGGAGGCTGGAGGGGAGGGAGAGAGGGAAATTTGAAATAGTTCATTGAAACTTTCCCCACCCCCCCACCCCCATCCCCAGGAAGGAAAATCCCTGCGAAAAAAATCTTCCAGTCCTGGAACAGAGGGATAGTGGACTTTCTAAACTGTTTAGAGCTACTCTTTAGAACATTTCAGAGTTCACAAAGCCTCTTTCTCCTAGCCCAGGAAGACTTGCTGGCTCGACCATCCAAATCCTAGAGTACCAGCAATATGAAATCATTATCCTGAGGCACAGAGAGGGTAACGGGTTCCAAGAAAGTCACACCGCAGGCCAGGGCAAAGAACCCCAATAAAAAAGCTTAAATGCTCAGCTCTTTTCCTTGCTACTTAGAAATTATTCCCTAACACACACACCTGGACAGATAGAAATTGTCACCACCTGGACTCTGAATGACCATCTCTCCCAACAGCTCCCCACAGTCTTACTGGCCAAATTCTCTTGCCCGAGGCCATCCTGTTTTTGTCATGGATCTTAAGAGGAGGATACCTGCACTCCCAAGTCCCAATCAACTAGTTAGCTGGTAGCTCGGACAAGGCAAACTTTTTGGGTCTCAGTTATTAAATGGAGATTTTTATTATAATACCTATGGAGGTGAATTGGCAGAGTGGAAAAGGGAACTTAAATCACCTATAAAAATGAGGCCCAACCCCTTCATTTTACAGATGGGGAAGCTGAGAGTTTAAAAAAGGGAAGTGGCTCGCCTATGATCATACAGCAAGTTAGCTGTAGAACAGACAAAACAAGAGCCCAGGTCCCTTTCAAGAGCCCACTGTCTGTCTTAGTCCCTCATTAAGCTTTTCCTAGAACAAAATAAACATGAAATACTTTGAAAAGCTTGATGACAAAACATGATATTCTCAGGGAGTACATTAATATCATTGTATAGTACCTGGAAATGAGGCGGCAGGGCATAAGGCCCCTGACTCATATTCAACGGGTCACATGGAAGAGAAACCACACCTCTGAGGTTTCAACCACAAAGCTCTAAGGACAAAGCACGTGGGTCTCAGGGCTTAAGATGAAGCCTGGTATTGTTGTAGAAGTCCTGGCACAGTCATCAGAAGACCTGGGTTCTAGTCCCAACTCTCTCATTTTCCCCTGTGACTTTGGGTAAGCCACACTTCTATGGGACTGGATTTCTTCCTCAGTAGAAGAGGGCCACAGAGTATCTGGTCTCTACTGTGTCCCTTTCTTCTCTATGTTTTTCAGTTGCTAAAGGCCCCATACTGCTATGACCCTTCTGTGGTCTAAGATCTTTTCCATTTCTTGAGATCCATGCTTATGAAGAGTCCATCAAAAATCCTAATCCCTAAAAGAGGGGTAATTATATAAATCTGCTTCAGAAAAGAGGGAGAGGGGAGCTCATTGGAAATGGCAAATGGGAAGATTGAAAAGTCCTTTACAAATGTAACTCCCTTACCCACAGGATGCCATATCATATGATCAACCCTTCCTACTCCTTCCTGGAGAGGTAAACATCTTGGTCTCCTCCCCAGAACTGACCCAGTAGTTAAATTTCCCCTTTTAAAACTCCTACCTAAAAGGCCCAACTCAGTCACCTGGTCTGAGACAATCAGTTGTGAAACAAGGATTCCCCCATTAGTTAAATTGTATCACAGCTCTGGGTTACCTCAAAAAGTGAAAGAGGTAACATAAACTTGTTAAATCAGTAGTCATCATCCTCTCCTGCTCAGGGTACACTAATAAAGCACTGTATGAGGTATGACCTGATAGGAGGAAGAGGAAGGGGAGAAAACCTCTTCTACCAAACTGGTCAAATTTGTTCATGATGAAACTAACTCTCAGATCTGACTTCCTACCCAGTTGCTTTCTAACAAGTCTCTTTCAGATTGAATTTTACCAAGTCATCTTTGTGGCACAGACCACAAAGGGGAGGGAAGGGAGGATGCTGGTCCCTCAGCACAGGAAACCCGGTCTCCTAGAATGATGCCCCTTGAAAGTCTTTGTCTCCATGGTCTGTGTGGTAGTAGATAAAGGTCATATCTCAAGGATCCAGAATAGATATTAAAAGTTATCAAGTCCAACATCATTTTGTAGGTAGAAAAATTGAAATAGAGAGGGGAAGTGAGTTGCTCAGGATCATAGATGTATTAAGATGAAATACAAGTTGTGAAATGGTCCAGACATTCTAGAAAGCAATTTGGAACTATGCCTAAAAAGCTGTTAAACAGCATACCCTTTGACTTGTGACACTGCTACTGGGGCTATACCCCAAAAAGATCAAAGAAAGAGGAAAAGGGCCTATGTGTACAAAATTATTTATAGCAGCTCTTTTTGCGGTGACAAAGAAGTGGCAACTGAGGGGATGCCCATCAATTAGCAAATGACTAAGTTATAGTACATGAATGTGATGGAATACTATTGTACTGAAAGAAATGCTGAAGGGGAGGGTTTCAGGAAAATCTAGGAAGATTTAGAAGAACTGATGCTAAGTGAAGTGAGCAGAATCAGAAGAACAATTTCTAAAATAGCAGCAATATTGTAAAGATAATCAACTTTGACTTAGTAACTGATCAACACAATCACCAAGGACAATTTCAAAGAACTCCTGATAAAACATGCTACCCACCAAGCTACCTAGACAGAGAGCTAATAGAGTGAGAATGCAGACTGATTTTCTTCTTTTTCTTTTTTGGGGGGTTTGCGGGGAGGAAATGTGGTTAATGTGGAAATTTATTTTCAATGACTATACTATACATATAGATTTTGGTTTTATTTGCCTTCTCAATAAATGAAGGGGGGGAAAGATTTTAAAATTGAAAATAATATTTACTTAATTTTTTTAAATCTCAAACAAAAAAATAAAAATTAACCACAACTGACCCTGGCTCCAGTAGTGTTAGAGGCAGGAAGGGTGGGGAGTGAGGAAGATAGAGAAAAAGAGTACCTTGTAAATTGTTTTGCAGCAGAGATCTTCCTTGCCCCTACCTAGGAGCTCAGGGATGCTGAAAAACACTTGTGAGCTAATACTTAGAAAGTCACTTTATATTGTAAAACCACCTGTTCAAAACAGAAACTGAATTATTATTATAGTAGCTTTAGAAACCTGGATTCATTAACTACTCCCACTTTCTTATGAATGGAGGAATGTGGAAGTGGAGGTAAGGAAGGAGGAGAAAAAGGAGATAAGGTGTAGAAAGGGAATGGGAACTAGGAGGTAGGAAAAGAGTAAAGGTAGAGATGGGGGTTAGGGATGGAGGATGAAGTCTAATCTAACTCATTTGGTATCCCCAGTGGCCTATTTAAATTTTATGCACAGAGAAGATGATCAATAACTCTTTATGGGACAGATGCAACAATAAACTTGGCTACTTTTTCAACTGGTTCCAGCTTCCCAAAGGTCCAATAGATGAACTATTGACCTGTCCTCAAAAAGGTAAATTCACCAATCCTTTATCCTCTGTTCTAAATCTGCAACTGCTACTAGCAGCTCAAATGACAAAAAAAAAAAGGATTTCCTTCCACGCTTACTGAGAATTATCAATTAGTCTTAGCTATCACTAGCCTTGGCCTCTTGCTAAAATAGTTCTTTGCTCCCATAGAGATGCACAGTGGCATTTCCCAAACTCTATCCTCAAGCTCTACAAATCTAAAAATGAAACATGAAATCAATCTATTAAGGATCATGGTCCTAAGAAACAGCACATAAACTTTTAGAGGGTATACACTATAAAGGAAAAGTGAACCTTCAGGAGAATCAGGAAAAATAAGGGATTTCTCAGCCATGCTGTGAAATCATTTGGAATTCATAGAGCCAAAGAAAGTCAGAACTAGATGGGACCTTAGCTCATTTTATAGAGGAAGAAACTAAGACCCAGAGGGGAAGCAACTTATCCAAGGAGACCCTTTCATTTATTGACGTAAAATACATTCTTTTCAAGACCTACATAGAATTTGGAGGGTATGTAGGACATCACTCTACACATATATTTACAAAGATGCATGCCCTCCAATTCCCCCTTACATGTTGAATAGTGTTGAATCACAGGATTTCATTGCTGGACCTTGTCTCTCTGCTTTCTCTCCCCTTCTTTTTTTTTCCTCTCTTTTTCTCTTTCCTCTTGTCTTCTCTTCCTTCTCTCAAAAAATAGAACAGAGACTATACGAAACATTTGTTTTGTACTAAAAGTGACATAGAAAGGCTTTACAAGCAACTAGAAGAAACAGTGGGAAAGGTAGGTCATGTTTCAGTCCTGCCTACCTTGGCAAGGCCTGTATTCATACACATACCACAATCCATCTTTCCCCATTGAGAAGGTTTTTGTTTTCCACTCAGAGAACAAAAGCTTAGCAAGGAAAGAGGGTACAAAATCAATTCATAACATGATCCAGTCACCCAATCAGCTGGAGAATTCAGTCAAGTTGGACAAGATGGGTCTAATCCATCTCTCTTCACAAAGCAGGCAAACCTAATGTCTTTTTAGAATCTGGCCTTCTGCAGAACTTTCTGGAAATGGATCCCCAGATCTCAGGCTCACCCCTGCCTCAGAAAGAGAAGGAGGCATTCACTTGGGTTAAACTAAAGAAGGCTCCCTCTTATTACTTTCACTGAAGAGGAAGAAGTGTACCACCTCAGTCATAGGCTTCGTTGGGACAACCCAACAATGAGGGGTTCCCTTCTTCATAGAGAGGCAAACTGTTGTGCCTATCAGTTAAGATAGTCAGGAATATCCTTGTTTAAATTCCACTTCAGATATCAAACCTAAGCATTTCATTTCCCTTCTTTGAACCTCAGTTTTCCCACCTGTAAAATGAGGATAACAGAATCTGAAGTACCTATCTCACAGGGTAATGTAGTGCTTATAAAATGCCTTATAAACATGAATTGCTACATAAATATCAACTATTATCATACTTTCTCATAGCTGTTTAGGGATGTGGAGAGCAGAATGTGTTTATTGTTCTTATTTTACAAGTGAGAAAACTGTGTTTCAGAGAAACAAAGTACTGTACCTATAGTCACACAGCTAACAAGTGTTGGAGCTGGACCCATCTTCTGACTTCCAAGTCTAGGGTCCTTTAGCTGAAAAAACTGAAACAAAGCACAGGGAGAGAACTTCCCCAAACTCAAACCCCAAATGCATGGGAATAAAATAAGTCATTAATCTCAACAATCATGTCAGAACTAAAAAGAAACTTATGATCATCTTGTCTAAATTCTTTTATTTTATAGACAAATATTGTGACCTCCTTGAGGGCAGGTACTACTTTTGCCTCTTTGGAGGCAGCTGGTGTATAGAATGTACAGACTGCTGGGCCTGGAGTCAGGAAGACCTGAATTCAAACTCTGTTTGCCTCAGTTTCCTCATCTGTCAAAAGAGCTGGAGAAGGAAACAACAAACCACTCCAGCATCACTGCCAAGAAAACCCCAAATGGGGTCATGAAGAGTCAAAGAGTCAGACATGATTGAAACAACTAGACAACAATATCTGGATACAATGCCTGACCTAGTATAATGCTTGGGACATTGGAAGTGCTAGCTAAGTGTTAGTTATTGTATTGTTATCATATCATGCAGAATTATATTATATGCTTGTTGACTTGATAAGTTAAAGACACAACTAAGTCTCTAGATTAGTTAGTGATTAACTCCTGAGTCAGGGTTCCTGATTTTATACCGCAAGACTTCAGTCTTTACATCTGTAAACTGAGGAATATGGATTAGATTGCCTGGATGATCCCTTATGACTCTAAATCATAAAATGAGTCTATCCTATCTTACCTGGGAACTCATCTCATTTCTCTCTCCCCTTATAAGACCCACTCATTCCCCTTTCGGAGTCAATCTCCAGGCAGCAGGTGTTTGGGCCAGGCTTTCCCAGGCATGACAGAGATTCCAAAGAGACTCTGAGAAGTTAGAAGATCTTTTGCACCAGATATCTAACTTACAGACATTTGTAGCAGAACCCAAGACTAAGTAGACCAGAGCAGCTCCCTATCCCTGCCTATCCTCTCCATTTCACCATCTGTCTTGATCAGAGTTGCAGAGTTGACAGGAGAAGAGATCCAATTTCCTTCAAGTCCCTCCCCTCCACACACCCTGGATATAAAAGGGGGATTTTTGTTGTTAAGTTGTATCTGACTCTTCATGGTGCCATTTCCTTCTCTAGCTCATTTTACAGATGAGGAAACTGAGGCAAATAGAGTTAAGTGATTTTCTCAGAGTCACACAACTATTAAATGACTAAGGTCATATTGGAACTCAGGTCTTCTTGACTCCAGGCCTGACCCACTATCTATTGTACCACCTAACTGTCCCATAAAAATAGATACATAACTCATGTTCTTCTTCTCCTCATCCCATCACATGCTATCCCCACTATTTTTTTTAGTGATAAAGGGAAGAGACCTCCAGAATTTCTAGAGACCAAGGTTCAAATCTCCAACACACAGAATGAGAGCCTCAGCTTTCTCATCAGTAAAATCAGGATATAATAATACTTGCATGATATGCCTCATAAGGCTATTTTGAAAAAAGTACTGTTTTATATACCTTAAAGCACTAGAGAAATGAGTTGCTGTGCTCATTATAATTATTATTTGCATCCATGCCAGAAACCTGAGGCAGTGAGGTGTATAGAAACAGCACTAAGTCTGGAGTCAAGAGTCATTCCTGCCCTGCCCTTCTTTCTCTTGTGACCTCAACTGCCTCCTCTGTAAACTCAGGCACCTGCATTGGAAGATCTCTAAGGTCTCTTCCATCTCCACCATTCTGCATTCTAAGGTTTCTTCCTGCTCTGAAATTCTATGTTCTAAGGTTCTTTCCTGCTTTGATTTTCTGTATTCTAAATCTATTCCAGCCAGAATATTCTTTGTTTCTACTTTATGATTTTGCTTAGGATTTGGGTTGTCCCTGCTAGTAGTTATTGGCCTGAGGGGTGGGGTGTTGGCTCTTGGGATCAGGACCTTGTCTTCCCTGGGGCAGGAACATTTCTCCTAGGGTTTTATAAACCCTAGAATACTAAGAGGTTGATAACTATAAGAGAAGGATTGTCAGGGTCCAAATGAGAGGCGTTACTGAGTTACTCTGATTTAGAACCAAGACTGAATGAGAGTTGGGTGGATAAAATTCCAAAGATCCCAGACTTTCTTCCCTCTTAACATCTAATCATAGAATTCCCCAGCTGGAAGGAACCTTAGATTTAAAGTTTTTTCAGAAACCTGCAACTTTCTTGTGACTGGATAGGAAGACAAGTTGGAGTTAAACGCCCATCATGCTTCTTTGTAGGAAGAGACCAAAGAAACAGGGGAAGCATTGTAGTGTGTGTGTGTTCATCCTTCGTTGCCAAAGAAGACCATGCCATCAGAGAAATGATGACATGACTTGCACTTGACTTTGTTTTGCGTGAGGGAGGGCTGTGCAGGTCACTAGCCTCACTTCTCCTCTAGAGCCATCTGAATCTAGTGACCAGATATTCATCAGGGTGACTGGAGATGACCCACAATGAGGCAGTTGGGGTTAAGTGATTTGCCCAAGGTCACACAGCTAGTGAGTGTCAAGTATCTGAAGTGAGATTTGAACTCAGGTCCTCCTGACTCCTGAAATGGTACTTTTTCCACTGCACCACCTAGCTGCCTTTGTAGTATTCTAGAAAGAGGACTAAACTTGGGAGTCAGGAAATGGGAGACAACTCTCTTTTACCCTTCTTTGTATCCTCTGTACTTAGCAGAGTGTCTGGCACATAGCAAGTATTTAAGAAATATTCATTGACTAACTCACTTTTTTTTAGCCGAGAGGAATAATTTATTGTACTCCTATTTTATTCCAATCAGTATTAGTTAGTTTAGTGTGATTCCATAGGGAGAGCGATTATTAGTGGAATATTTATCTATTAATATATTAGTCAGTCTGGTCAAATAATATTTGTATATGAGAATTATCTATATTAATATATATTTTATATTTAGGGATAATTAGATAGGATAGAGTCTTCCTTATAAAAGGTCTCAAACTATAAATAAGAAGCTATAAGTTCACTGTTCAATAAATAACCTGTTATAAAAATTCCAGGGTTCAGTTACCTAATCTTTTCCTTCTTTTGTAGGCATTCTCAGAAGAGTATCAGGGCAATCAGTGTCTGAGGCTGGATTTGAACTCAGGTTCTCCTGACCCATTCCACAAGAATGATTACTAGGGGACCTCCACCCTCTTTTGTTTAATTGCCATGATCATGGCTAGCAAGGGTGAGATGTCTTGATGTGATATGAAAAGTTCCCCAACCTATTTTTGCATTTTCAGACCAACCTTTCTTACTTAGATCAAAGAGAGGCCCATCTTATAACTATTCAGTTAGAGGAGATGATCCTGCCTTGCCCATCCTGTGACCACCCATGCTGCTGCATCATCTCTAGCCCTCCTGAAAGCCTATCAACCTATGAGATTCCATATCATACTTCGCCTCTTCTGTGTTTCTGAGTATTAAGTCCTAGGGACATGAGGTCCACTTCATTGGAGGGGGCCATGGACCCTTTAATAAAGTACTATTGGCTCTTAGCTCTGCCTCAGTTTCTTTTATTGTAGATTGGACAATTTTGGCCCCACAATGGATACCCCATAGCTGTGTTGCTAACTTATAATGATAATCTTGGGCCATTCCTTTCCTTTATTCAGCCTCAGGTTCCTTTCTCTGTCAAATGATCTTCAGGTCTTTTATATCACTAAATCAAGTAGTATCACTAAATTCAGTGTAACATGAGAAGGTAAAACTATACATGTTCCTTAAGATCTCTTCTAGTTCTAAACTCTATGATCCTCTAAAGGATGGTTGAAGGCATTTAAGCTTTATCATAAGCACCAGAGCCCAAGGCTCATTTCTAGACCTTGAAATTCCCTTGTACACACGCATACACACACACACACACACACACACACACACACACACACACACACACACACACCCTTTTGTTTGGGGGCAAAACAAATAATTCCAGGCATCCCACCTACCCACCCCTGGCAATACAATTTTGGACTATATGGAAATCACTAGAGACTAGGAGGCAGCAGACATGTGACTGCCCTATCCTGAGGACATTTCCATTTAATTGCACGTACTTGGATCACCTGACTGGCATGTCACAGGCAGGAGCCCACACCTATGATGGAAACCAGAATATATCCATAGCATCCACAAAGCTTTAGGGTAGGAACCCTATACCAGGGTGGGGAACCTGCAGCCTCAAGGCCACATGTAGCCTTCTAGGTCCTCAAGTGAGGCCCTTTGACTCAATCCAAACTTCACAGAATAAACCCCTTTAACAAAATGTTTTGTTCTGTAAACCTTGAACTCAGTCAAAAGGAGGCACCCAAGGCAAGGATCTAGAAGGCCACATGCAAGTTCCCCACTCCTGCCTTATACTGTACTTTACTTCAAATGTGTCCTTAAAATGCTTTCCAGCTGATGGAACAGTAATTACTCAGCTCAACACTCTCTAAGTTTGCACTGGATACTGGGGAATATATCGATACTAAACAAGCATCCATCAAGTGTCAGGCTCTGCCTAAATACCGGAGATAGGAAAGACAAAAACAAAACAACCCTAGCATGTGGATTCCGGTGGGGTTGAGGAGAGATACAATATGATTCAATCAACCACTTAGTAAGCTCCTACTATGAGTCAGCTGAGCTCTAAGGATTCCAAATGATCTGGGAGGGGGATGAAAGAGTAGCTGAGAGTTGGGAAAGAGGGGAGGGAGAAGACCAGAAAAAGCTTCATGAAGATAAGTCAATATAAAGTGTGAGTGGGTATATATACCTCTCTCTCTCTCTCTCTCTCTCTTTCTCTCTCCCTTCCTCCCTCTCTCTTTCACACACACACACACACACACACACACACACACACACACACACACACAGAGTCATTTTAAGAGGCAGAAAGCATTAGCAACATATAGAACAGACTCCTTGCTTAGAAGTCTAGCTTGAGAGGCACCCTATTAGAATACATTTGTAGATTTAGAGTGAAAGGACCTGCAGTTGCATCCCAAGTCTACTACGTACTAACTATATAATGTCGAATAAGCAATTTAATATCTCTGAGCTTTAGCTTCCTCTTCTAAAAAAAAAAGGGCTGGGGTGTTACCTAAATTATCTGGAAGATATCTTCCTTTTCTGATATTTTATGTTCTGTGGTCTGCTAATTGGGGCAAAAGGGCAAGGATAAACACACAGGAAATAATTAGAGAATAATATGTCACTATATAATTAAAAAACTACTTAATAATATAATGCAAAAATATAATTATGAAGCATTAAATTATGTGGTATAAACTGAGTTATAGGATTTCAGGAAAGGGATATCATTGAAGGCCAGAGTACTCAAAGGGAGGTAAACTTGAGATAGACTCTAGATCCTTTAAGTTTACAGCACAAAGAGCAAAGGGATTCTTTCAGAAATTCTTAGACCTGGAGTCAGAAGACCTGAGTTCAAGTCCTGGCTCTGCCACTTGCTAACTGTGACCTTCAGCAAGTAATTTTCCTTCTCTGAAGGACCTACCTACAAAAGAGAGAACTGAACTTACTCTAGGTCTAGACCTCATATTGGAATCAAGACCCACAATTTAAGAAGGACTGAAGGGGTCTTGAGTGGAAAAAATTTAAAAAGCCCTGCTCTAAGGGAAATTTAAGCTTAATAATAGATAGCATTCTCTCTCCCTTTTTCATTTGTAAAAAAAAAAAAAAAGGATTAAAAGATAGGTTTGAAGTTTTGACATCAAAAATCTTTTTTTAATAGGTTGATGTCTTGAGTTTTTGCATCACCTAAAATTCCTCCTGTATCTTTCTCCTACCTCCTCTCAGAGAGCCACCCCTTATAAGAGAAAATTTTGAAAAAGGAGAGGAAAAAAAGAAAAAATTCAGCAAAATTGATAAACACATCTTAAAAAATCTGACATGCAAATGTTCCACACCCATAGAACCAAGCTACCTCTGCTGAATAGGGAGAGGTATCCTCTCATATCTCTAATTTGGGGCTAAGTTTGATTTGGTTAATTCTACAACATTCGATCTTGATTCTTTTGTAGATATTGTTCTATTTACTTCGTTGCAGTCATTTTATATATATAGCTTTCTTGGCTCTGCTTACTTCACTTTTCAACAGTTCATGCCCATCTTTTTTATTCATCTGTATTTATAATGTTATTCATTTTTTACAGTAACACAGGAATATTCTATTACATTCATGAACCACAATTTGTTTGACCATTATCCAGTTAAAGGGTATCTACTTTTTCTTTCTAGTTCCTTACACACACACACAAAAGCACTGATATAAACATTTTGGTGTGTATGTAAACTTTCTTTTTTGCCAATAACATCCTTGGGGTTATAATGCCTAGCAGTGAAATCTATCCTGTCAAAGGACATGGATATTTTAACCACTTTATTTACATAATTCTGAATTGTTTTCCAGAATGACTACACTAATTCATACTTCCACCAGCAACGCATTAGTGTGTCTATCTTTCCACAGAGCCTCCAACATTGACCATTACCATCTTTTGCCATCTTTGCCAATTTACTGGGTATGAGGTGAAACCTCAAGGATGTTTTACATTTCTCATATTATTCATAATTTGGAACAGTCTTTCATATAGGAGTCTAAGACTCTTAATTTGGATAGTTTTGGTCATGGCTAAGGGATTATTATTGAGACAATTTCATATGGATTCTGCAATAATAATGACACCCCCCAAGTTAGAAGAGACCTTAGAGTTATTTAAAAAGACCTTCCTCTTTTTTTTTTCCAGAGGAAGAAGAGGAGTTCTTTATTTAATTCCCATTCAGTTAGAATTAATCTTGGCTCTGAGCTTGCTATGTAACTTTCAGAAAGTCACTTCACCTTGCTAATCCTCAGCATTGGGCTAGATGTCCTCTAAGGTCCTTTTTCCATCTCCAGCTCTGTGATACTATAAATGAGTATGGTAAAGGAAGAGGTGAGATCTACAGCTTCCAAAAATGACAGACTCCCTAAGGAGCAGTCAACCTGAAGTATAAAGCAGTCATGATTTGCACACTTAGGCCCTAGGGAAATCAGCATGAAATATTCCCTCAAATCAACCTTTGCCAGGAATAATGTTTTTAAAAATTGCAATAAATAATTAAGACAAATTTGATTTAGCTCAGCTAGAGAGGTAACTAGGTACTCAGATGCCCGGAATCTGGTAACTTCTTGTTTTTATTCATACTACTTAAGTGCTAAATCCAATTGTTAATTTATGCACGCACTCAATTTTGGTGACCAGGGGAAAATTTTCAGTGATCAGAATCCTAGTTCCTGTTCTAGTAGAAAGAGTATTGGGTTAGAGATGGGAGACCTGCATTTGAATATTGGATCTGCAACCTACAACTTGAGTTCCCTGGGGCACATAATTTTCCCGTCTCTGGGCCTTCCTCCTCCTTTATTAAATGAAGAGGTTATACTAGCTCTACCATTCTGTGTTCTCCCATTATAAGACCATCCTCAGTCAGCTCTGGCATTCTAAGAATCTAAGGATGGTGATCTAAGAATCCTCCCAATTAGGATATCCTCAGCTCTGAGATCTTGCCTAGCTTTGTAGTTCTATTTCTCTATCTAGGGCATATGTCCTACTTTTTTTTTTTAGTGGAATAGACCTCTTGGGCAGTTTATTGAATGAAACCTAAGGTCCCCTTCTCAGAATAATGTTTTTAAATGCATAAAATAAAATGCATAGAATTAAAAAAGAAACCAATTATGCTGAAATAAGTTTTATACACACACATATGTATATATGTATATATGTATGTGTGTATATATACATACATATATATATAAAATGTTCTTTCTTTGTTGCCGAAAAAGACCATGCCATCAGAGAAATGACATGACTTGCACTTGACTTTGTTTTGAGTGAGGGAGGGCTGTGCAGGTCACCAGCCTCACTTCTCCTCCAGAGCCATCTGAATGCGGTGACCAGATATTCATCAGGATGACTGGAGATGACCTAGGATGCACTGGGAGACCCTGACCCCTTTAGGCCAAGGTCTTTGCAGGTACTCACTTAGGGTGAGGCAACACCCATTCACTGAATAGGACTGTTTAAGAAGTAGCCAGGGCATAGCCCCTTTAATGAGGCAAAGAAAAGAAAGAGATCAGGCTGGGAGGGAAGCAGCAACAGTTATTATTGATAATCACGCTAAAGTTAGGAGGGTCCAGAGGAGTCCTTAATCAGGGGCCCATTAGTAGATGTGATTGTTGAACTACTGCTATATTTGGAACATAAAGAAAAAGAAAAAAAAAGAAATGTTGCATAGGACTAGGGAAGAGCACCTGTCACCCCTTAAAAAGGGGGAAAAGAATATACTTTGTAAACTGTAGGCCAATGAATTTGATTTCTGAGAAACAAATTCTACAATATTATGTAGATGGCTAGTGAACATTTAGCAAAAAAGTAGTAATCAGAACCCGATTTCAGATTTGAAAGACAGGTTGCAGATGGGATTAAAATCTCTTTCAGATGGAGTCTAGAACCAGTCATTTGCATTTAAAGTAATCAGTGAATATAATCTGAAATTTTGTGATTAGAAAGTCTATTTGATAAGAAAGGGGAAGACATGGTAATAACCTTGGCAGAAATTTTTTAAAAAGACAGATATTAGGAGGAAGAACTTGTTAGTATATCTCCTATACGATTTAACCTGAGTCCAGCCTATTTCACAATGTCTGATCTGCTTGGCAGGCCTGATGACTGACTATGAAGTGATATGATTCCATTTTTAATTAATGGACCAGAACTTACCCATCCAAATGATTGTAATCCTCTTCAGAGCTTTCCTGTTGGAGGTGGAAGTGTGACAATATAATCTGTTACACTTAGGCTACCACTCCTAACAAATTTAGACTCAAATATGAAACATGGAATTTTAGAACCAGAAGAAATCTTAGAACATGGGATTTCAGATGTGGGATAGATCTTTTAGAATATAGGACAGATATTTCAGAATAAAGAATATCAGAGCATCACATTTCAAGTAGATTAAAAATTCAGAAAAAGGCAAGTTGGATAGTGAAAGGAAACAAAATTATTCTATGAGGCCTAATGAAGGAACTGGGAATATTTACTCTGGAGAAAAGAAAACAAAATTTGAGATAAAGTTACCTATCTTTAAGTATTTGAAAGGCCATCTGTGGAATATGAATTAGAGTTGTTCTGACTGACACTAAGGGGCAAAAGCAGGAGCAATGGGTAGAAGTTATAAAAAGGGAGATTTAGACTTGGTATAACTAAAAACTTCTGCACAATTTGAGGAATCTAAAAGTGAAATGGCCTGTAGTTGAGAGGTAGTGCGTTTTTCCTCATTTAGGTCTTCTTGTGTAGAATGGATACCCACTTGTTGGGCAAGTTTTAGAGGGGATTCTTTTTTTAATAGTATTTTATTTTTTCCAATTACATGTAAAAACAATTTTAAACATTTGTTTTTTAAAAATTTTGAGTTCCAAATTTTTCACTTTCCCTTCCTTCCCTCCCACTTCCTAAAATGGTAAGCAACTTGATATAGGTTATATATGTACAATTACGTAAAACATATTTCCATATGAGTCATCTTATGAAAGAAGAAACAGACCAAAAGGAAAACACACATGCATACACACACAGAAAGAAAGAAAGTGAAAATAGTATGCTCAGATTTACATTCAGACTCCACCATTGTTTTCTCTGGATGTGAATAGCATTTTCCATTAAAGGAGATTTTTAATTAAGTGTAGTTGGGACTAACTGGTCTCTGAAATTCCTTCCAATTCTGAGATCCTGTGATTTGGATCTTGAAGGGACCTTAGAACAATACAACATTACCTCTAGAAAGAACCTTAATTAAAACACTGAAGGCACTTTAGAATGTTAGAGATGAATGCTAAGGCTAGAGTGGGCTCAGAGAACATAGAAATCAAGGCTAGAAAGGACTTTATAGCAGAGTATCAAAGCTGGAAGGGAGATGATCACTTAAAGTACAGAGGAAGACATTTTGAGCATAGCATCAAGAGCCTGCAGAATATTCTTTTAAATGGCAGTCATTAAAGGATGCAGATTCAGTTCTGTTGAAGATTGATTTGATTTTTAACAAAAAGCAAAACCCTTCAACACATGCACTTGATATTTTGTTCTGGTTTGGGGCTAATTTTAAAGTTTTGTGATCAAATGATTTATTATAAACTGGATGTTAAATAGCAACATACTTAACTGAGCTTGCTTGATAACAATTTTCGTTTAAATTAATTCCTTCCAATACATAAAATATTATCACTTTTCAGGTATACATAACTTTTTAGGTATTATAACTTTTCTGTCTTTCTCAATGGTCTTTGTCCAATCAGACTAATAAATTTTCCTCTACTTGATCTTGTTGCTGTCCTATCTTCTACTTGTTCTGCTCTCTCTACTTTGCATTATTTCACAAAGTTCCTTTCAGATTTCTTTATCCTCACATTTATCCATCTTAATTGCATTTCAATATTGTATTGGGTTAATGTGCCATGCATCATTTTGCCCTATTCTTGGTCATTTAATTTGCATCCAATTGTATTTTCAGTTACAGTTAATGCTGCCTTGCAGATCTTTAAACAGGTAACTCTTTCTTGTTGTTTTGACTAGAACATTCAGGGTATATTTCAAACAGTGGGATTATTTAGCCAAAGAGCATGATTTCATTTGTAACTGACTGAATACTGTCAGACAGCTCTCCAAAGAGATTCTACAAATTTGCAAAGATTACAGAATCCTCTACAACCCCATCAACATTCAGTTTTCTTGCTTTGGGTTCTTTTTTTTTCTTTTGAGAATTTTTTTTTTTTTTTTACAATTTACCATCTCAAAGCATTTTTATATACGTTGTCTTATTTGTTCTTCACAATATGCCAGTGAAAATAATATAATCCTCTATAAATAAATGAAAAAAACCTAGGTCTTAGTGATATGACCTGCCTAAAGTCTGTTCCTTTTGACTCTAAGTACACCTTACCAAGAGCTGCTCCTTTTGACTCTAAGTACACCTTACCAAGTAGTTTCTTCTCTTTCACATTCCAGTCCTTTAAAATTAATTCAACAAATATTTCTTAAAATATCTACTCTGCAAGTAATTGGGTCAAGAATTGAGGAATGTGATGATGGCTAAAATACTGTCCCTGACCTCCAAGCTGTTTACAATCCAGATGGGATATTTAATCATTATAATAGTTTTGGCTCAAATTCACTTAGAATAGAACTTTAAGGTTTATAATTGGCTTTTCAAAAGTTCTCTCATTTGTCATTTACCATAAACTTCTAAAGTGGGCACTACAGATATTGTTCCATTTCTCCAATGAGGAAGTTGGGGCTCAGAAACAGGAAGTAACCATCCAAGTACCAAAGTAGTAAATTTTAGGACAGAGTCATAGTATCATAGACATAAAATTAGAAGGGATCTTAGAGGTCATTTATTCTTCCACCACCACCCCATCCCCATTATACAGAGGAGAAAATCAAAGCCCAGAGAGATTAAAGTGAGTTGTTTAAGATCACAGAGCTTGGAAGTTGCAGAATCAGGATTTAAACACAGATTCTCTGACCCTAAATCCAGCACTTTAACCATTGTGCCACAGATCTTGACTCTAAATCTTAAAAATACAAGACTCCTTCCATTATCCCACAGGTCCTTTACACATACTAAACTAACTATAACAACCAGTGGAATCCTCCTTGTACACAGTTTTTTAGTGATAAGATATTTGAAATGGAATGGTCCAAATCATGACCTATTTTGGGTATAGATAATATAGGCAAATTGCTTCCAAAAAGCTGGTACCAAATTGCATGACCACCAGCAAAGTAGGACAGGTCTTGTTGTTTGGGGTAATTTCAAAATTTGTTGATCATATCAACAGAAGCAGGATGTAGGTAAAGGCCGGCAGAAGACTAGGCTTTCAAACATCCATCAATTTGCATTACAGACTTTATAATTATTCATTTTTCCACCTATTCAATTTATAATCACCTTAATGAGGGAAGAGGGGACCATGTGCATCTGAAAGGATTCAGTTAAGCAAATATTCAAAGCAATGGAATAGCAGGCCAGAATTTGAAAGAAATGAACTCATGCCCCAAATTGAGGAGGGCATCCCTCCAACAAAGAACATTTATGGTTTGGGAACTAAAGACCTTTCTTTTTTTTTTCATTCATTCTTTTTTGAATAGCTTAAGGGTATCCTGACCTTAAAAAATATCTATCTAGTCATAGAAACATAGAATTTGCAACTTGGAAGATATAAAAATAATAAAATTTGGTATTTCATAGTCCTTAATGGTCCAGAAAGACTTTTTCCGATTATAAATTTTAAAATGAAAGGTCCTTGTTTTGGCCTTTCTTTGGATCCTCAGAACTTAACCCACTGCCTTGCACAAAGTAAGTGCTTAACAAATGATTATTGACATTTCTTAAAGCCCTCATTATACAGAAAAGGAAACTGAGACCAGGAGAGAAGGGACTTGCCCAATGCCATATAAATAATAAATGGCAGGGCCAGGATTTGAATCCTTACCCCATGAAAGTCAGCTCCCTGAGCACAAGGATTGTTTCCTTTTTTGTCTTTAGACCCAAAGTAATAGTACTGAGCCTGGCGTACAAAAGGCACTATGTTCACTGATTGGTAGGTCCCAGAGTCAGGATTTATAGGAAGAGATTTCCCTTCAAGGCTTAGCTTAAGTGCTGCCTCCAACATAAAGCCTTTACTCCTCCCAGTTGTTAGTACTCCTGGCAATTATTTGGTGTCTACCTGGTATTTTGTATTAATTTATTCGTATATGCTTGCATCCCTCCAGTAGACTGTGAAGTCCTTCAGGGTAGGTACCAATTTTTTTTTATCTTTGTGTCCCCATCATGTAGTGGAGTGCTTGGCTCATAAAAAGGGCTTAAACAATACTTACTGAACTGAACAGATAGAGATTTAATTTATGTAGAGAGTGGAAAAGACATAAGGAAAACTGGGATCGACTCAGTTTGATGGAACATAAGCCTTGTGAAGGAGAGTACTATAAGTCTAGACAGTTAACTTGGAGAGAGGTTGAATGCCAGAGTCTTGAGATTATGCTTTATTAAATAGGCAGTAAGTAGAAAGCCACCAGAAATTTCTGAGTAGAGAGTGACATTGAGATAATCATAGTAATCACAGCAGGGGCTTAGGAAGATAATCACAGGCAGCATTGTAACATAGGTAATGCAAGCATTATTACCTCCATTTGACAGATGAGAAAAGCGAAGTTCGGAGAGGTGAAATAATTCCTTCATCGTCATGTAGCTAATCCATTGAGCTGAAACAGAAACGTCTTTGAAACCGGACCCGTGCTGTTTTTTAAAAAAAATTTTAATTTAACCTTTTTTTTTTTTTTACTGATGACTTTCGTTTCTTCACACCAGTTGCTTCCCATACACACTCTCCCCTACCATAGGATTTTCCCCTGTAACAAAGAAAAATAGCTATGGAAAACTCTCAGTGAGCGTGGCTCACAGAGTATGCAACCTTCTGCCTCCATACGCTGCCACCTAACCAACCATGTAAGTGTTTCAGGGACTCAGCTCCATTGCTTGTAAGCTCTTTTTAACAGATTCCTGACTTTCATGTACCCAATTGATATGTAGTGACTGGAATACCATAGTAGGGGAAAAAGTATGAGATGAAAGATAGATTGCTAGATTGGGAGCCAAAAGGACATAGGTTCAAATCCTGCTCCAAGCCATAAAGCAGGACGAGTCACTTAACTTTTCTGCGTATCATAGGATCATAGTTTGAGAGGTTATCTATGCCAAGTCTCTCATTTTACAGATAAGATACTGAGGCCCCAAAAGATAAAGTTTTCTGGCTTCCTCAATGATCTTTTCCTCCTCTGATTTCTGCATTCTCACACCCAGCATTTAATCCCAGTTTCCTCAGAAGGTCTTTCTAGATTCCCCCTCTCCCCTGTTCTACCCCAAGTCTCTTCCCTCTGAAGTTATCCTTCATTTACACTATACCTATTCAGCATACACATGAGTATTTGCATGCTGTCTCCACCATTAGGGTACATGTTCCTCCAAAGTAAGGATATTTTTGCCTTTCTTTGTAGGTTCTGTCTCCCCAGTCTATGAATCAGCCACTGCGCTAACAGCTAGGAGTACAAATCCAAGGACACAAAATGGTCACTAGAAAGTGCTCAATAGGGCCAACTAGGTGGCACAGTGACAGGGAGCCAGACTTGGAGTCATAAAGACATATCTTCAGTTCAAATCTGGCCTCAGACATTTACTAGCTGCATTATCCTAAGCAAGTCACTTAATCTAGCTTGCCTCAGTTTTCTCATCTGTAAAATGAGCTAGAGAAAGAAATGGCAAACCATTCCAGTATCTTTGCCAAGAAAGCAAATAGGGTCACAAAGAGTCAGACATCACTGGAAGGACTCAACAGCAACAAGTGTTCAATAAATGCTTGTTAGATGACTTCCTGAGGTCAGAGAGATAATAAGTAGCAGAAGAAGAATTCAAACCCAGGTCCTCTTCCTCCTCTGATTCCAAAGCTCTTTCCACATTGCCTCCATTACTTCAGTTTCCTTATTTATCAAATGAGGTTAATATTCTGTTAAATATATTTTATATGATCATAATCTTAGATATTTTTTTCTATTCTTTACTCCTCCTATATCTACTTTGAGACAACGTTTGTAAAGGCTTAGCACAATGCCTGGCACTTGGTAGGCACTTAGTAAATTCTTGTTACGTCACTTTAAGTGAATAATAATATTTGCAATAAACTCCAATCTACTTGTCCCTCAATTTTACCCCAGTCCATCACACTTTCAATTCCACATTATCCTCTAGTCTCCCACTGTTCTTATACAGCCTTAGAGATCCCCTGCCATAGACTCATAGTATCTCTTAATTGAAATGGACCTCAGAAATCACCTAGTCCATCTTGAAGCATTAATCTCCTTTCCAGCTTCTTCTCAATTCTACCTCTTGAAGACCTCTAGAGATAGAGATCTCATGACCTCCAGAGGAAACTCTTTTTCCCTTTCTGATAGCACCAATTGTTAAGATTTTTCCATATATGGGGTTGAAATCTGTGTTAGTTAGCTAAAATTATCTGAGCCACAGCCCAGTGTAGAAACATTGAACCTAGAAATGATCAACTTTTAGGTTCTCATCTAAAGGTAAAAATCTCATCTTCTTTTATCAGTGGCAACTATTATGATATCATTCAAGGTTTCTAGTGACTGATATCAGCAGAGAATGAGAAATTCCAGAACACCAGAGTCAGAAGGATCTCAGATAACAGTAGCTAGCTCATTCAAAGTTTGCAAAGCTCTTTACTTTTGCTGCTTCATTTGATCCTCACAACAACCTTGGGAAGTAGGTGATAATATTATCCCCATTTTACAGATGAGGAAACTAAGACAAACAGAGGTTAGATGACTTGCCCTGGTTCATACACATAGTGAATGTCTGAGACAGGATTTGAATCCAAACCTTCCTGAGACCTTCTAATCTATTCTTTCTTTCTTTTTATATGTGTAGAAAACTGAGACTTACAGAAGGGAAATGAACTTGCCCAGTGCCATAGATTTATGACAAGAATCTTCTTGGCTTTGCAGTTTTCTGTTTCTTTCACTTTACCCCATTCTAACCTTTTCATTCAGTAAAAATGTATAAAGCACTTTGTAATGAGAGGAATGAAAGACTAGGGAAAAGAATGCAAGAAGGAAGACCTGGGTTGGAGTTCTGAGTATGCTGCCTATAGTTATGTGACCTTGGGGAAGTCATTTACCTCTTCATCTTTGAAATGGGAATAATAATACCTGTATTAGTTGTCTCATCCATGCATAAGAGAGAAAAGTGCTTTTTAACTATCAAGTACCACAGGTAAATGATCTAGAATTCTTACTCAGTACTAGAAGACTGGGAAGAAATTACAATCTTATTGGAGAGACATGAATAATGATAAAACTTCCATTTGTGTGTACTCAGTCATGCTTTATGAAGTACAAAGCCTTGCTTTCATGTTCATTCTATTATCTCACAAAAGCCCAGTAAAGGAGACCGGATAGAAATTATTAGGCCCATTTGACAGCTGAGGAACCTGAGGGCCAGAGAGGGGAAGTGTCTTCCTCAAAGTGGTGCCACTAGACTCCAATGATCCAAGACAATGCCAAAGGCCTCATGATGAGAAATGCTATCCACTTGCAAAGAGAGAACTAATGAACTCTGTACCCTGAGTGCAGATTGAAGCACACTTTTTTCACTTTATTTTTCTTGCTTTTTTTTTGCAACATGGACAATATGGAAATTTGTTTTACATGTCTTCACCTTTATAATTGATATTATATTGCTTGCCTTCTCAAGAGATGGAGGAGGGGCTGGAAGGGGGAAGAGAATGTGGAACTAAAAATGCAAAAAGGATGTTAAAAATAAAATATAATTTTTTTTAAAAAGGCAATGAAGCTAAGCAGTTCATTGACCTTCATATTCAGTTTTCTTTCTTCTAAATCCTCCTTCCTCTATCAAACAATTAGGAAGAAATGGAAGAAAGACAGGGATTAAATGCATAAATTGGTAAGAGGACTGAGAAATCAAGAGGGAAAGATCATGGAGGATTAAAGTGGTTTGAAAAATCTTTGCAAGAAAAGGTGGAGCTCAAAGTGGGCTTAGAAGAACTGGTAGTATTAGGACTTGGTGCATGAATAAAAAAATAGTGCAAATTATATACCTGTGACAGTTTCTTTTAATCTTTGTCTAGGAAATGAATCATAACTTATTTCCTTGAGTCATTCTTAGTCATTACCGGTGGAAAAATTGTAGTTTTCTTCTTGATAGAGCTGGAATGACAAGTCATATTATACACCTTATAATTTATCTGAAATTGTTTTCTTGTCTATCAGTCAATTAATAAACATTTATTAAGTACCTATTTATTCCAGGCACAGTGCTGAGAACTGGAGACATAAATACAAAAATGAAACAACCCTTCGTGTAAAAAGAAATGCAGTCTATTTGCATTCTATGAAATGAGGGCATTGAGCCATGCAATTATTAATGCCTCTTCAAGTTCTAACATTCTAAGTTCTAATGTCCCTCTAAGAGTTGATATTCTATATTCCAATGTACTATATTCTAACGTTTTGCTAATGCTCCCAGGTCTGATGCTCTCTGCTCTTAAGGTTTTTTCTCACATACCTTAATTATATTATTCTCAGTAGCCAGGCAATAAGGATTTATTAAGCATCTACTATGTGCCATACCCTGCGTAAAAATGCTAAAGATACAAAAAAAGCAAAAGTCCCTACCCTTGACAAGCTCACTGTCTAGTGAGGGAGACCACATGAAAACAAATATATGAAAACAAAATACATAATGAATAAATGGGAGATAATCAATAGAGGAAAGGGACAGAATTAAGGGCAGTCAAGAAAGGTTTCTCTTAGAAGATGTGATTTTAGCTGGAACTTGAAGGAAACTAGAGAAGTTAGGAAGGAGAGATGAGAGGGAGTATTCTTGGTCTACCTAGAAAAATACAAAACCTACAGAAAAACAAACTTGTTTTCCATGTTCCCATGTGATTCAGTACAACTCCTGGAAAGAACAAAACTAGATTTCCAGGGAGAAAAATTATTCTTGATCCAGAAAATGATCTAGAGTTCTTACCATCTAAAGAGTTTATTATATCTATTCAAGAGTAATTAAGGCCCTTGAGGTAAGTAATTAGGGTACAAGGATCATGTGACCTATATTCCCAGCTGTCCACAGTGAAGTGGAAGCCAGTAGCATATGCTAGGTTGTCATATCTTAGGAATTTGGGCACTCCAATGGATCTGGGGTGTCTATGATATGGACAATCCTTCAAAGATGCAAATCACAATATATCTATGCCTTCATCCAGTATGATTCTGGTAGATGTCCTCTTGAAAATCCTCCAAAGGAGGCTCACTCAACATGCTGAAGAAATAAAGTTTATGAATGTGGCAAGAAGAAAAAATTAATTTCTATTATATCACTGGGTAGAAAAAACCTGAAATACATAATGAGAATACATTTCTCTGAAAATCTTTAGAATTGGCTTTGGCACAGTCTTATATAGGGACAGGGAAATAGATGAGATTTTCTTGTTATCTTCCCCAACATCCTCCTGATTCACACCTTGTACTTTTGATCCAATGGAAGAAAGATTCCCTACTAGATAGTAAGGTCTTCTAGACTTTCTTATTTGGGATTGTGCTAATTGCATCAAACCCTGAACTACTGTAGACTTCTTGAATGAGGTGGTTTTTGAATGAGGTCCTTTAAGGGTTGTCAAGTCAAGTCCAACTTAACAAAGATTTGTTAAGTACCTACTAGGTGCCTGTGCTGGCACTGTGCTAGGGGATACAAAGAAAGGCAAAAGATAGACCCTGCTTTCAAGTAGTTCACAATGCAATAGGGGAGATTACTTGGAAATAGCTATGTACAAACAAGCTATATACCAGATAAACTGAAGATAACTAATAGAATTGAGAGATTGGGAAAGGCTTTTTTCAGAAGGTGGGACCTTAGGTGAGACATGAAGGAAATTAGGAAAGACAGAAGGCAGAGATGAAGAAGGAGAGCATTCTGCCATGGTGAACCTGTGCACTTTGTGCAATGAAAATGTAAAAAGTAGGGATATGGAGTATCTTTTATGAGGAGCAGCAAGGAGCTCGGTGTCACTGAATTACAGGGTCTATGGAGGAGAGGAAATCTAAGAAGACTAGAAAGGTAGGAAGGGCAAAGGGCTTTGAAAACTAAATGGAGGAATTTAAATTTCAGCCTGAAAGTAATAGAGAACCACTGGAATTTGTTGAATAGAGAGGTGACATGGTTAGACCTGTGCTTTAAAAAAAAATCAATTTGACAAAGCAGAGAATAGGAAAAAGGCTTTAGAGGCAGGGAGATCAACTAAAAGGTATTGCAAGAGTTCAGACATGGCCTATATGGAACAAGACAGAGGCAATAATAACTGGTGGCAGGAGCTATGAATTAGCCTAGCTCTTCTAGATATCAATTTGGAATGACATGAGAAAAGTGACTAGACTGTCCATGTTCTTTGACCCAAAGATTCACTCTGAAAAGTCAAAGACAAGAACAAAAGCCTAGGATGTAGAAAAACATTCATAGTGGTTCTCTTTGTAATAACAAAGAACTGGAAACAAAGTGAGTATACATCATTTGGGAAATATTTGAAAAAGCTATGCTAAATTTATATAAGAAAATGTTTTTGTGAAATAAGAAATGACAGATATAAGGAATTCAGGGAAACACAGCAAGATTTTCATGAATTGGTGCTCAGTGAAATAAGCAAATAAAAAGGACGATATACTTAATGACTATGACAAGATAAAAAAAGATCACTAAATCAAGCATAACTCTGTGGTGGTGGGACTGAGTAACTAGGAGGATGTGGTGCAATCAACAGTAAGAGAAAAGTTAATGAGAAACCAGTAAAGGTTCCAGAGAACAGATAATGAAATCTCTCTCTCTCCTCATGGCAGAGAGATGAGGGACTCCTAGGCAGTCTTATAGTTAATAACATTTATTTCTTAAGTGCCTACAATATTCCAGGCACTAGAAGGGAAAGGAAAGATAACAAGTACTTATACAGCACCTATAATGTGGTAGGCACTGAGGTAGGTTTTGGGGACGCAAAGAAAGGCAAAAGATAGGCCCTCACCTCAGGGGACTCACTATCTACTTGAGGAGACCACAGGAAAACAGCTATGTATGAATGAGCTACGTGGAGAGAGAGAGAGAAAAAGAGGCAGAGACAGAGAGAGACAGAAACAGAGAGTTGTTATTGTTCAATCATTTCAGTTGTATCTGATTCCTTGTTTGGGTTTTTTTGGGGGTTTTCTTGGCAAAGGTACTAGGGTAGTTTGCCATTTCCTTCTCTGGCTCATTTTACAGATGAGGAATTAAGACAGACAGCGTTAAGTGACTCGGCCAGAGTCATACAACTAAGTAAGTCTCTGAGGCTGGATTTGAACTTATATCACTCTGATTCTAGGCCTAGCACTCTATCTACTGAGCTACTTAGCTTCCATACACACACACACACACACACACACACACGTGCGCACACACACCCCATGATATATATCACATATATGATAAATTAGAGATAACCAACAGAGAGGGAAGATACGAGTGTTAAGAGGATTTAAGAAAGACTTCCTATTGAAGGTAGGATTTCAGCTGAGATTTGAAGGAAGATTTGGATAGAATGCTATATATATATATATAGTCAGATATAGTCATTGTACTGGATATTTTTGCTTAATCA
Organism: Notamacropus eugenii; assembly: GCF_028372415.1. Taxonomy (NCBI): domain Eukaryota; kingdom Metazoa; phylum Chordata; class Mammalia; order Diprotodontia; family Macropodidae; genus Notamacropus; species Notamacropus eugenii. Next base: position 430,489,912 of record NC_092872.1, read on the forward strand.
TTACTCTCTGTCATAAGAGAAAGTTCAATCTAGGGGAAGAGAGGGTTTTCCCTCCACCAAAATGACTGAGATATAAAGACAAAATGTAGCAATAAAACATTTTTTTAATGAGTATGACCTAATAAATTACATTATAAAAATCATCAGCTCACCTATATATATGTATACATACATACATATATACATGTGTGCGTGTGTGTGTGTATATATATACATATATATATATTTGGATGGAAACTGCAAAGAATAAAGAGTCAGACCCAGAACTGAATAGAAAGAAGAGGATAGGCTATGGGCTGTATGGGCACTGTATTTGGAAAATTGTTCAGCACTTCAGTGTCCTCAAAATTTTCCCTGAAAAAGAAACCAATCTTTTAAACACTAATATTCTCCCAGTGAAGTTATATAGATATGAATCATAACAGTCCACAACCTCCAAGAACTCAAAATTATAGTTACACAAAAGACAATGGGCTTCAATCAGCTCTAGCTCATTTTTAACCTGTTGTACAAGAACAATGTCATCAAAGAAATATATGACCAGAAAAGGGAGTGGGCCAGATATGCAATGAAGGTGAGAGCTAGATGGACATCCTATGTAATATGAAGAGGCCTTAAAGTTCTTAATGTACTGAATGGGTCCTGTGGATGATCTGCAAAAGGATATAGACAAGAGTAATAGCATGAAATGGGCAGATAGAGTTTCAGGTCTGGAGTCAGGAAAACTTATCTTCTTGAGTTCAAATCTGCCCTCAGACCCTTAATGGATGTGTAAGCCTGAGCAAAACACTTGAACCTGTTTGTTTCCGTTTCCTCAGTATCTTCACCTAAAAAAATCCCCAACATAATCACAAACAGTTGGATACAACTGAAAAAAGCTTAAAAAGAGGTTAGAGAGAATACCCATATGGATAAGATCACAGATCCATTGAACATGTCATCTTTTTCTACCAAACTGGCAAAAATTACAATAAGAAAAAACATAATTGTTGGAGAGATTGTGTTGTAAGCTAGGCATGCTAGTGTACTGTTTGTGGAACTATGAATTGGTCTGACCCTTCTGGAAAGTTATTTGGAACAATGCCCCAAGAGTCACTGAACTATGACTTTAACCTAGCAATACTACTACTGGGCATGTACCACAAGAAGATCAAAGACAGAGGGAAAGGACCAATATGTAGAAAAAAAATTATGGCAGTACTTGTTGTGGTGGTTGAAAGCTGGATACAAAGTGAGTGTCCATCAATTGAAAAATGGTTGAGTAAATATGACATAATGGATGTAATGGAATGTTATGGTGCCATAAGAAATGGCCAAGGGCATAGATTGAGAGAAACGTGAGAACACTTTCATGAGTTGATTGCAGATACTAGGGTAGGGGTCGTATCAGAAAAGGAAGGGGGGACATGCATGAAAGATGTTTCAAAGACAGAAACAATCAGGTTTAGCAACAGACTAGATATGTGGAATACGTGAGTGAGGAGATTAAAATGATAGCTAGATAACTGGAAGAATGATAGTACCCTTGATAATAATAAGGAAGTTTGGAAGAAGGGAGAGTTTGGAGGGGGAAATAATGAGTTCTGTTTTGGATCTGCTGAGTTTGAAATGTCTATGGAAGATCTTGTTCAGAGACAGAGAATTTGTGTTCTTGAGGCCACATGTGGCCCTCTAGGTCTTCAAGTGTGGTCCTTTGACTGAATCCAAACTTTACAAAACAAGTCCCCTTAATAAAAGAATTTGTTCTGTAAAACTTGGATTCAGTCAAAAGGCTGAACACAAGGACTTAGGTCCTGGAGAATAGGATATTTTACCTTTCTTTGTATCCCCAGTACTTAGCACAGTGCCTGGTACATAAATGATTGTTGATTGATTGATTTGAGATTGGAGGTCTTGAGAGAGGCTAGGGTTGGACAAATAGATCTGAGAATCTTCTTTGTGGAAATTGATAATTGAATCTATTAGAGCTAATTAGATAATGAAGTAAGATAGCATAGAAGGAAAAGATGGGAAGGCCAAAGGACAGACCTTTAGGGGAGACACATAATTTGTGGGTATCCCTGGATTGGATGAAGATTCAGCAAAGGAGACAGAAAAGGAATAGCCAGACAAATAGAAGGAAAACCAGGAAAGAACAATGTCACAAAAACCTAGAGAGAAGAGATTATCCAGAGGAAAGGGTAATTGACAGGCTAAGAAGATATCAAGAAGGGGGATGAGAGAGAAAAGACCATTAGATTTGGGAATTAAAAGATCATGGGGAAATATGTTTTATATGACTGTATACGTATAACCTATATCAAATTGCTTGACTTCTCAATGAGGGAAAAGGGGAGGAAGAAGAATTTGGAACTCAAAATTTAAAAAAAAAATTGTTAAAATTGTTTTTATATGTAATCAGTAAAAAAGAAATACTACATTTTTTAAAAGATCAAGGGTAATTTTGGAGAGAGCATTATTCAGTTGAATAAAATGGAAAGTCAACCAATAAAGGATTTAGAAGAGAGTGAGAGAACAATGACTTTCTCCAGGTTAGCCAGGGGAGGGAGAAGAGATCCAGGACAACATAGCTAGTGGGGATTGTCAGATCAATTGAGGAATGGTTTCTTTGTTTTCTCTTTTGTTTTGTTTGATTTTTGTTTTAAAGATGAGGAAGATGTAAATGCTTGTAGGCCACAGGGAAGCAGCCAAAAGCTATAAAAAGATTAAATATTAGAGAGTGGGGATGATGCAGGAGGCATTCTCCTGGAGAAGATAGGATCGAATGGGATCAGTTGTGTATGTATGTACATAAAGGGATAGTTAGCTTTGGCAAAGAGAAGGGACACTTTCATGTGAAACAGGGATAGAGGAGCACCTGAGTGCTATGAGATAAGGAGAAGAAGAAAAGAGAAGAGGGAGCTCTTAGTACAATGTGTGTATTCCACAAATACCTGTGGGTTATTTGATTGATTGAGGTCTCTCTCAGTTAAGTAATTCTAGTTATTTACTATTTCTCTTGTGGTTATGGTAGGTCTTATTTCGGATACTTTCTTATAAAATCCTAGACTGGCAAAGCATCAAGTTCAACTCCCTCGTAGAGATCCAGAGAAGGAGTATGACTTAGGAAATAAAAGATTGATCTCAGAATCAAGACCTGGGTTCAATTCCCACCTCCTACATAATGGCCAAGGTAAGTTACTTAATTTTTCAGTTCCTGAGGCAACTGTCTTTTAAGACTATAAGTTGCAGGTATGGAATGTACATTGGTAGAGAAATTTTCCTCAGGAAGAGTTCCTTATACTAAGGACGTCAGAAATCCAGTTGTTTTTTTTTTAAAAAAGCTATATTCCTATAAATGTAACTATTGTCTCTCTCAGAGTGTAAGCAATTTGAGGTCAGAGACTGTTCTATTTTTGTCTTTTTGTCATGGCAGAAAGTAGTTTCTTAATAAAAGCTTAGAGGCTAAAACAAAATAAAAGCTTATGGGTTGATATTGGCAAGTGAATAGATGACTCTGAGTTAGTCTTTCCATCTTTCTGGACCTTAGTTTCCTCCTCTATAAAATGAAGGGGTTGAATTCCTAAGGGACTGAATTCCTAAGGGGCCTTCCAACTCCAATAATTGCTAGCATTTACAATTTGGATAGCACTCTAAGTTTTGCAAAGTGATTTTCAAATATTATTTCCTTTAATCCTCACTTCAACTCTGTAAACTATGTGTTTATACATTACTTTACAGAGGAAGAAAATGAAGTTTCCATATTACTCTCCTTTATGAATGTTATGTTCCTGCCAAATCAAACTACCAAACAAGACATTCCATCTGTACCCTCCATGCTTTCACACAGGGGCATCTATCCCATGACTGAAATACAATCATCTCTCCCTCTTAAACAATCTTATCTTGTTTGAAGATTTTGTTTAGGTGTTGCTTCCTTGCAACATTCACTGTTCTCCATCTCAAGATGCCCTCCCTCCCTCCCTCCTTAAATGAAATGGAAGTGGGCATTCCCAGGAATCATCCTGGTCTTTTCCTGTTCCACTGATGTGACCCTTATTCTGACCTAGATGATACCACTCTGTTAAGGAATATAGGCTCTTGGGGAAGAGAAGGTACCAGAGATTATTTATGGGCTTAGTACAAGTACTCTGCAGACCCCAGAGCAGCCCTTCTGTATTCTCTCCCACACTTTTAAGTCTAACCCCAAGAGTGTAAACCAGGTACAAGAACTATTTAGGAATCATCAATCAGTCATCATTAATGATGCCTTAACTCCTCCCAGAGAGGAGTGCAGTTGCAGCTCCTGGTTTAGCCCAGGAATTCCTTGTTGCTCCCCCATTTCTTTTGCCTGGTACTTTCCTTGGGACCCCATGGCTCCTCTTGGGCAGCACAAGTTTCCCTTCAGGGATCCGAGTCCATGAGTGTCCAACTGGTTTATATATCTTTGACTTCCCACCCTCTTATTTTCTCGATCTCCATTTCCAGACTGAACTCAGTATTTTTTTAAAATTTTATTTATTATTTTTTTATTTAAGTTTTCAACATTCATTTCCACAAAATTTTGAATTCCAAATTTTCTCCCCATCTCTCCCCTCCCCCCACCCCAAAACTCTGAGCATTCTAATAACCCCTATCACCAATTGGCCCTCCCTTCCCTTATCCACATCTTCTCTTTTGTCCTGTAGGGCAAGATAAGTTTCTATATCCCATTACTTGTATTTCTTATTTCCCAGTTGTATGCAAGAACAATACTCAACAGTTGTTCCTAAAACTTCGAGTTCCAACTTCTCTTCATCCCTCCCTCCCCACCCATTCCCTTTGGGAAGGCAAGCAATTCAATATAGGCCATATCTGTGTAGTTTTGCAAATGACTTCCATAAAAGTCATGTTGTATAAGACTAACTATATTTCCCTCCATCCTATCCTGCCCCCCATTGCTTCTGTTCTCTCTTTGGATCCTGTCCCTCCCCAAGAGTGTTGACTTCAAATTGCTCCCTCCTCCCATTGCCCTCCCTTCCATCATCCCCCCCACCCTGCTTATCCCTTCTCCCCCACTTTCCTGTATTGTAAGATAGGTTTTCATACCAAAAGGAGTGTGCATTTATTCCTTCCTTGAGGCGAATGTAATGAGAGTAAGCTTCATGTTTTCTCTCTCACCTCCCCCCTTTTACCCTCCATGGAAAAGTCTTTTACTTGCCTCTTTTATGAGAGATAATTTGCCCCATTCCATTTTTCCCTTCCTCCTCCCAATATATTCCTCTCTCACCCCTTAATTTCATTTTTTTGAGATATGATCCCATCCTATTCAACTCACCCTGTGCTGTGTGTGTGTGTGTGTGTGTGTGTGTGTAATCCCAACTACCCAGATACTGAAAAGTTTCAAGAGTTACAAATATTGTCTTTCCATGTAGGAATGCAAACAGTTCAACTTTAGTAAGTCCCTTATGATTACTCTTTCCTGTTTACCTTTTCATGCTTCTCTTGATTCTTGTGTTTGAAAGTCAAATTTTCTTTTCAGCTCTGGTCTTTTCATCAAGAATGCTTGAAAATCCTCTATTTCATTGAAAGACCATTTTTTCCCCTGAAGTATTATACTCAGTTTTGCTGGGTAGGTGATTCTTGGTTTTAGTCCTAGTTCCTTTGATTTCTGGAATATCCTATTCCACGCCTTTCTATCCCTTAATGTTGAAGCTGCTAGATCTTGTGTTATCTTGATTGTATTTCCACAATACTCAAATTGTTTCTTTCTAGCTGCTTGCAATATTTTCTCCTTGAGCAGGGAACTCTGGAATTTGGCTATAATATTCCTAGGAGTTTCTGTTTTTGGATCTCTTTCAGGAGGTGATTAGTGGATTCTTTTAACTTTTATTTTGCCCCCTGTGAACTCAGTATTTTTTAAAAGACCAAGGCCAAGGGTATATGGGCATACACATACATACACACATGTGTATATATGTATCTCTATGCCTGTGTGTGTACATACACATGGACATATGTTCCACAAACAAAAAAACTTCATCTCTTAGCTCCATGCCTTCTCTTTGGCTGGTCCTTATGCCTGGAATACTCTCTGACTATTGACCTACCTGGTTTAAATTGCAACTAAAATCCCACCTTTTACAGAAGTCTTTCCCAACCCCTCTTAATTCCAGTACCTTCCCTCTATAAATTATTTCCTATTTATCTGGCATATAGGTTACTTTATATGCATGTTTTTTGCATGTTGTTCCTTCTCCCCCATTAGATTATAACTTCCTTGAGGGCAGGGGCTTTCTTTTGATTATTTTTGTATCAACAGCACTAAGCATGGTACCTGGCATACAGTAAGCATTTAATAAATGTTTATCAATTGATTATGTATTTGTACATATGAATACACACATATGTCTATGTGTATGTATATGTATATATGTGTGTGTGTGTGCATGTGTCTCAAGTGTCTGAACTAGCTCTGAATGATGTTAAAACAATCACAAATCCCTAAGACAGGGATGCTTGTCACTTTCCAGCTCCTTCCTGGTCCAGGAATTTCTCATCTTGGTCCTTTCCTTCTAGGGACAATTCTTCCACGTGTGGTTCCCTAGAGCCATGGTGTCAAACAAGTGGAAACAGGGCCACTAAAGATACATAAGGATCCCTGCTGGCACATATTGACTTAGAAAATTACATATTAACATTATCTACATCTAATTATATATTTATTTATTTATTTTGTTAGTTGTTTTCCAATTACATTTGAATATGGTTCTGGCTATGTTGTGGAGTGCCCCCTGGCTTTCTGTTTGACATCTGCACCCTAGGTGCAAAGAGTGATCAATCAACAATTATCATCACTGTCCATATGTCAAGAAGACATCATCGACAGGGTATCAGGATCTAAGAAAGTTCCTTTTTTTCTTAAATTTTTAATTCCACTTTATTTCAGTTCGAATTCTCTCCCCCCTCTACCCCATTAAGAAGGCAAGAATTACAATATCTATTATACATATGAAGTCATGAAAAGCATATTTTCAGATTAGCCACATTTTGAAACAAAAAGGAAAAAAAAATCATGCTTTAATCTGTTTTAACCCAGAATTCATTACTTCCTTATTTGGAGGTGGATAGTTGTTTTATCATGAATCCTTTGAAGTTATGATAGATCATTGTATTGATCAGAGTTACCAAATCTTTCACATATTGTGATTATGTACATTGTGATCTGGGTTCTACTCACTTTACTTTGTAGTTTCCAGATTTTTATGAAACCATCCCTTTTGTCATTTCTTTCTTTTTTTGGAGGCAATTGACTTGCCCAGGATCACACAGCTAGTAACTGTCTGAGGCCAAATTTGAACTTAGATCCTCCTGACTCTAGAGCAGACACTCTATCCACTCTGCCACCTAGTTGCCCCTCCCTTCATCATTTCTTACAGCACAATAGTATTCCATCACTTAAAATACTACAACATGTTCAGTCATTCCACAGCTGATGGGCATCCCCTCGGTTTCCAATTCTTTGTAACCACAAAGCAAGGTGACATAAATATTTTTGTACACATGGATCCTTTTCCCTTTTCTTTGATGTCTTTGGTGTATAGACCTAGTAGCGGAATTGCTGGGTCAAAGAGTATGTACAGTTTTATAGCTTTTGGGGCATAGTTCCAAACTGCTTTCCAAACTGGTTGGACTAGTTCACAGCTCTACCAACAGTGCATTAGTGTACCTATTTTCCCACATTCCCTCTAGCATTTGTCATTTTCCCTTTTTTATCATCTTAACCAATCTGATGGGTATAAGGAGTACCTCAGAGCTGTTTTAATTTGCATCTCTCTAATCAACAGTGATTTAGAGTATTTTTCATGTGATTATTGACAGCTTTGATTTCTTCTTCTGAAAACAGCTTGTTTATAGATTGACCACTCATCAATCAAGGAATGGCTCTTATTCTCATAAATTTGGTTCAGTTCCCTATATAACTGAGAAATAAGACCTTTATCAGAGAAATTTGCTGCAAAACTTTTCCCCAGTTTCTTACTTTTCTTCTCATTTTAGCTGGAATGGCTTGATTTGTACAAATGCTTTTGAATTTAATGTAATCAAAATTATTGATTTTACCTCCTGTGAACCTTTATCTTTTGTTTGACCACGACTTCTTCCCCTATTCATAGATCTTACAAGTAATTTCTTCCAGAAGAGGAGTTTTTAACACTTTTTTGTGTCAGTGGGTTTCTTTGGCTGTCTGATAAAGCCTATGTACTCTTTCTCAAAATAGCATTTTTAAATGCATAAAATAAGGGAGATTACAATAGAAACCAATTATATTCAGTTATCAGAATATTAATTTTAAAAGTTGAAGGTGGGATATTTAGGTGTCACAGTGGATAGAGCACTGGTCCTGGAGTCAGGAGGACCTCAGTTCACATCTGGCCTCAGACACTTACTAGCTGTGTAACCAAGGGCAATTCACTTAACCCTAATTACCTCAAAAAAAAAAAAAACCCAATTCAACACAACAAACAGTTGAAGGATCTCAGGTTAAGAACCTCTAAAGTGTAGTACAATTCCTGATCAAATGGGATAACATACTTAGCACATTTTGCACACCCTAAAACAGGGGTGGGGAACCTATGGCTTCCAGGCCACTTGTGATCCACTAGTTTAGATTCAAAGGGCTGCACTTGAGGACCTAGTGGGCCACAAGTTCCCCTCTCCTGACCTAAAGCTATATACATGCTACTTGTAATAATAATAATAATTATTATTAGATACAGGTAGTATCTCCTTTAGGATACCAATTCTTTCTTTCCTTCTCTCTCTTTTTCTCTTTTAATATCAGCACCTAGTATAGTGCCTTGTATATACAGGTACTTAATAGATACTAATTAAATTGAATTGGAAAATAGCTAATTATCTTAGAAATAATGATAGCAGCTCCCATTCCTTCTATGTAGAGAGAACTTTCCTCACAACAACCCTGTGAAGATAGTACAAGAATTCCTATGCCTGTTTTACAGATGAGGAAACAGTTCAAAGAAAGGAAGTGATTTGTTCAGGGTCCATGCTCCTACAGCTGAGCCAAGAAGGGAAACCCAGATTTCACTTTCAGGGCTTATGGTGAATCAGAAAACACACTGGACTTTTTCTAGTACCCAGGAATCCACACAAATATCTATCTTAAATGTCTGACTTTAGTAGGAGTAATTTCCTTTTTAAGAGCTTTACTTTACTTATCTGTAAAATGGGGGTGATTATTTGTTGAACTATACAAAAACTATTGGGAAGAAAGCAAGGAAAAGCTGGAATGCAGGCTGTCATCATTTTCAGAAAATCGGAAAGCAGGGAGGAGGAGGACAGAAGAAACTCTTCCCAGGGGAACCAGGTCTTCACATTTCTCTCTAGGTTGCATACTTGACTCTTTGGAGTGTAGTATAAAAAATACTATGTATAACATACAAGTACATGTAGTATACATAGTATATACAATATACATAGCATATCTGTAGCATATACATAGTATATACAATATACATAGCATATCTGTAGCATATACATAGTATATACAATATACATAGCATATCTGTAGCATATACATAGTATATACAATATACATAGCATATCTGTAGCATATACATAGTATATACAATATACATAGCATATCTGTAGCATATACATAGTATATACAAGTATACATAGCATATCTGTAGCATATACATACTATACACAAGTATACATAGCATATCTGTAGCATATACATAGTATATACAAGTATACATAGCATATCTGTAGCATACACATAGTATATACAAGTATACATAGCATATCTGTAGCATATACATAGTATATACAATATACATAGCATATCTGTAGCATACACATAGTATATACAAGTATACATAGCATATCTGTAGCATACACATAGTATATACAAGTATACATAGCATATCTGTAGCATATACATAGTATATACAATATACATAGCATATCTGTAGCATATACATAGTATATACAATATACATAGCATATCTGTAGCATATACATAGTATATACAAGTATACATAGCATATCTGTAGCATATACATAGTATATACAATATACATAGCATATCTGTAGCATATACATAGTATATACAAGTATACATAGCATATCTGTAGCATACACATAGTATATACAAGTATACATAGCATATCTGTAGCATATACATAGTATATACAATATACATAGCATATCTGTAGCATATACATAGTATATACAATATACATAGCATATCTGTAGCATATACATAGTATATACAAGTATACATAGCATATCTGTAGCATACACATAGTATATACAAGTATACATAGCATATCTGTAGCATATACATAGTATATACAATATACATAGCATATCTGTAGCATATACATAGTATATACAAGTATACATAGCATATCTGTAGCATACACATAGTATATACAAGTATACATAGCATATCTGTAGCATATACATAGTATATACAATATACATAGCATATCTGTAGCATATACATAGTATATACAATATACATAGCATATCTGTAGCATATACATAGTATATACAAGTATACATAGCATATCTGTAGCATATACATAGTATATACAAGTATACATAGCATATCTGTAGCATATACATACTATACACAAGTATACATAGCATATCTGTAGCATATACATAGTATATACAATATACATAGCATATCTGTAGCATATACATAGTATATACAATATACATAGCATATCTGTAGCATATACATAGTATACACAAGTATACATAGCATATCTGTAGCATATACATAGTATATACAAGTATACATAGCATATCTGTAGTATATACATACTATACACAAGTATACATAGCATATCTGTAGCATATACATAGTATATACAATATACATAGCATATCTGTAGCATATACATAGTATATACAATATACATAGCATATCTGTAGCATATACATAGTATATACAATATACATAGCATATCTGTAGCATATACATAGTATATACAATATACATAGCATATCTGTAGCATATACATAGTATACACAAGTATACATAGCATATCTGTAGCATATACATAGTATATACAAGTATACATAGCATATCTGTAGCATATACATAGTATATACAATATACATAGCATATCTGTAGCATATACATAGTATATACAATATACATAGCATATCTGTAGCATATACATAGTATATACAATATACATAGCATATCTGTAGCATATACATAGTATACACAAGTATACATAGCATATCTGTAGCATATACATAGTATATACAAGTATACATAGCATATCTGTAGTATATACATACTATACACAAGTATACATAGCATATCTGTAGCATATACATAGTATATACAATATACATAGCATATCTGTAGCATATACATAGTATATACAATATACATAGCATATCTGTAGCATATACATAGTATACACAAGTATACATAGCATATCTGTAGCATATACATAGTATATACAAGTATACATAGCATATCTGTAGCATATACATAGTATATACAATATACATAGCATATCTGTAGCATATACATAGTATATACAATATACATAGCATATCTGTAGCATATACATAGTATATACAATATACATAGCATATCTGTAGCATATACATAGTATACACAAGTATACATAGCATATCTGTAGCATATACATAGTATATACAAGTATACATAGCATATCTGTAGTATATACATACTATACACAAGTATACATAGCATATCTGTAGCATATACATAGTATATACAATATACATAGCATATCTGTAGCATATACATAGTATATACAATATACATAGCATATCTGTAGCATATACATAGTATATACAATATACATAGCATATCTGTAGCATATACATAGTATATACAATATACATAGCATATCTGTAGCATATACATAGTATATACAAGTATACATAGCATATCTGTAGCATACACATAGTATATACAAGTATACATAGCATATCTGTAGCATATACATAGTATATACAATATACATAGCATATCTGTAGCATATACATAGTATATACAATATACATAGCATATCTGTAGCATATACATAGTATACACAAGTATACATAGCATATCTGTAGCATATACATAGTATATACAAGTATACATAGCATATCTGTAGTAGTATATACATACTATACACAAGTATACATAGCATATCTGTAGCATACACATAGTATACACAAGTATACATAGCATATCTGTAGCATATACATAGTATATACAAGTATACATAGCATATCTGTAGCATATACATAGTATATACAAGTATACATAGCATATCTGTAGTATATACATACTATACACAAGTATACATAGCATATCTGTAGCATACACATAGTATACACAAGTATACATAGCATATCTGTAGCATACACATAGTATACACAAGTATACATAGCATATCTGTAGCATACACATAGTATACACAAGTATACATAGCATATCTGTAGCATACACATAGTATACACAAGTATACATAGCATATCTGTAGCATACACATAGTATACACAAGTATACATAGCATATCTGTAGCATACACATAGTATACACAAGTATACATAGCATATCTGTAGCATACACATAGTATACACAAGTATACATAGCATATCTGTAGCATACACATAGTATACACAAGTATACATAGCATATCTGTAGTATACACATAGTATATACAAGTATATATAGCATACACAGTATAGAAAATACTTTGCCTCTCCCTGCCATCACCTCCCTCCTACCCCACCCCTTGCTATTCAGCTTCCTTTTCTATGGGTTGTCTTCCTCTTTTAAATGGTCAGATTGTAAACTCTGTGAAGGACAGGGACGTCTTTCTGCCGGTATTCCCATCTCCAGGGCCTGGCACAAAATAAGAACTTAGTAATAAATGCTTGTTGACTGGACTGGACTTCTCACCCTTTCGGCTTTGGTTTGCTTCCCTGCTACCCTAGACTCGTTCCAAGTTGGGGGAAATACTGGCTGTGTAACGCATGCCAAAAGCTGGGAACTACAGGGAGAATGTAACGCTCGTGCACAGCTGTGATGGGGTGGGGCGGGGCCAGGTGGAGTGACGCATGCGCCCAGACACTAGGTTGTCGGTTCCTCCAGCTGAGCAGGGGAGGGGCGTGGGGTCACGCGCGGCTATGCGCGCGCAACGTTCAGCGGCGGCGGCGAAACCGAGGCTGGCGGCGGTGGCGGTCGGGACGAGGCTGCACCTACCTAGGGCAGGCGCGCGTGCGTGCGTGTGGCCATGGGGCGCTTTCACTTCACGCGGGACCCCATCCCCGAGTCCGTGGGGAGCGATATGCTGCACTTGAACCAACTCAGCGCGGAGGTGCGCGCGGCGCGTCCTGGGGGTGGGGGAGGGGCAGAGGCGTCCCCCAGAAGCTCCCGGGGGGCGGGGCCCGGCCTGGTTCTCGGGGCGCGCTTCCCTTTTGTGCGTGCGCGGATTGGTTCTGTAAAGAGCTCCGTGTCGGACGTCGGAGACCAGGGGTTGCCCGTGCACGCATCACTGTGTGACCTTAGACCAGTGGCTTGCCCTCTCTGGCCCTTGGGGACCTCCTCTGTAAAGCGAGATCCCATACCCGAACCTTTGATCCTGTGAAACCCAAGTAAAACCCCTTGAACCAAAGTCAAAGAGATTTTATGGGTGGTGGGGTGGGGAGAAGAGGATCAGGCTAAGGAGTGGCTCTCGTGTGGATGCTGTGGAACAATTGGAATGACTGCAGAGACCGGGAAGTGCAGTAGAGCAGATAGGAACGGAGGGCTTCTGGGAGGGAACCCCATCCAGGCCCAGGCCGGCTGGGTAAGTCCAGGGTGTGTTCTCTGCCTTCACTCTCCCGAATTTAGCTTCCGTGTAAAAGAAAGTCATCTAAAAGAAGTTTGTTTGACTTAAGGTAATGTTTCTTACAGGAAGCCAGGTGGCAGCAGTGGAGAGTGCTGGATTCAAGTGTGACAGCCTGGGCAAGTTACTTAACCTCTGCCTAACTCACTTTCTTTAGTTGTAAAATGGGGATGATACTAGCGCACAGGTGGTTGTGAGGATCAAATGTGATAATATTTGTAAAACGTTTCGCAGACCTTGTGTTCTTTGGCAGTTTGAAAACTACGGACCCCTTTCTCAGAAGAATTATTTTTAATAATTGCAAAAATAACCAATTATATTAAAATACAGTTATAAAGAGATTTGGAACTCGAAATTTTTTTTAAAAAATCAGTGTTAAAAATTAATTTTTTAAAAATAACGATTATAAAAAATTTAGGGAAAAAAAGATTGCAGGCAGCAAGTTATTAGAACCCCTAATTTAGAGGATCTCTAAAACCCTAGCATCCCTTGAAATTCCAGGATTCTAACGTGTTTTGTGAGTTTCATGAACTCGAGGCTTCCTTGATTGATTGAAATGAGTTCTAGGCTTATGGTCAGAAAATCTACCTTCAAATTCCTATTCCTTCTGTTAGTTTTGTTGCCATTGTCAAGTCATTTAAATTATCTGAACTTCAGTTTCTCTCTCTAAAGTGGATGTAATCATACCTTTAGTTCTGTCCTAAAAGGGTTATCCGCTGTTATCATTACTGCATAGCCTTTCTCAGTTCTTTGCCCACAGTGGGGTAAGGAATAAAAGTTTCATTGTAATCCTTCAGCAAATTCCTCAGTGGGATGTTTTGCTTCCTGGCTGTCTCATAAAAATCTGTCTATAAAAATTAAGATAATATTATGATAATAAAAACAAGGTGATCTCTGTGTAAACTGCAAAGTACAGCTGTGTACTAAAAATGAGAATAAATCATATTTCTTGCTGAAAATCTCAACTAAGATCTAAACCTCTTTTTAAAATTAACACTTTGATTCCTTTTTTTACAGCATTCATTTTTTAATATCCTACCATCACAGCTCACCCAGTGAACCTTCACAACAAAAACAGTTAAAACAAAACCTACTTAGACAATGACTGCATCAAATAGTATAGGCCTACTATATGCCAGGCATTGCTGCATGTTAGGTATACAAATACAAAACAGAGTCCCTGCCCTCAAGGAGCCTACAAACAAGTAAATATCAGATATATGCAAAATAATTTTTTGTGGGGGATACTAACAGGGGAATTAGAAAAGGTCTCAAGAGAAGGTGGGGTTTGAGCTGAGCTTCTGTACTCCACTGCTCCCCACCCCATTTCCTCTCCTAGGAAAGAGAGTAAGGTGCAATTCCTTATTTCCCCTGGGACTAAGGTTAGTTATTACAATTATAGCATATTTAACTTTGTTAGTGTTCTTTTCATTTACATTACTGTAGTCAATGCTTTCCTGCTTCAGTGTCTAGTTATACAAGTTTTACTATGTTTCTCTGAATTTGTAATTG